>NC_143484.1:50350508-50651042 GCF_027475165.1 Benincasa hispida | reverse complement strand
AGAGACAATGACCCTCTAATTATTTATGAAATAATATGATATTATTCATTAGGTAATAAATCAACATGGTTTTATTCTTCATTTCACTCAAAAAATACATATCATCGAAAATAGTTGTTTTTATTTGTAAACTAATAATTATTCTTTTATCCAATTCATATTTGTCAAACTTTGATCACATTTCCAGCATTAGATAGACCTTCACAAATTCGTCCATAAAATCTATCTTGTTTGGTAAGATTCATCAATTTGTTCAAACAACATAGGCAAATATATATATATATATATATACTACAAAGGAGTGAAATACCTTTATGCCAAAAAAAAATGCATATATAATATTAGAAACGCATGACAAAAGCATTAAATTATTTGACTGAATGTAAACAAAACGGTGAGTCTTACCTTCTATGGGAAGATTGGGCCTTCTTTCTATAATAAAATTGGTCAATTGCTGACCAATTGGCTAGCTCTTAATTAATATTAGTTTAATAGAAAGCATGAAATTAAATATTGTTAGTTGTAATAATCCCATTTTAGCTCTTTGACCGACAAGCATAAACATTAAGTCCCCAAAATGGGGCATTGTGACTAAATAATTATATATGATCAATTTCCCTCATTTATGTTTTTATTTTACCTTTTTTGGTCATTTCATCCATTTTTAATTACACAACTTGCTTTAAGATTTTGATGTTACTTATCTCAAAAGATATAATATATATATATATATATATATATATATAATATTCTATTCTTATTCTTATCAAAAGAAAAGAGATATGAACGTAAAAGATGAAATTAGACCAAAATAAAATTAAAAATCATCTCAATTACTTTGCATCATCTATGCTCGTTGCAAGGCTAAAAAGTATTTTTAGCCAATTAAAAATGTTTTTCAAAGTTTTCGAGAGTTTTGTGTATGATTGAGTTAAAATAATTTTTTTCCATGTTCAAAATCGCTTTGAAACGAGTCTTTAATCACTCAAAATTAATTTAATATTTAATTTTTCACTTTTTAAATAGTTTTTATTTTTAATGATTAAAAAAATATGTTTCAAAATAATTTTGAAAATTACAAAAGTGTTTGTAACCATTTTAAAATCACTTCCAAATATGAACTTAGTTACATAGTAACCTTGACGGGTAAGGTAAACAAAAAGCTTCATTAGAAAAGTATGGTGGATATAAAAGTAAGGGCAACATATCCATTATATTTAAGGGTTTTTAGATGATTTCAAAAACATTATTATGCCATGAAAGATTTATGTATGAAGTAGGCGATATTATATATCATTGTGAGATATGTGGAGAGTCGTTTTACATTTTTTGTTTAGCACAATAAGTGATGATATAGTGATTTGAACTTCATACCTAAAAAAGAAATGTGTACATGTTAAATACCATTGAGTTTTACTCACTTGAAAAGTAACAATCAATAGTAATGTGAAAAGTGAGCCCCATTTGATTACTTTTTAAATTGATTGACGAGCAGAGAGTGCTCAATCCAATTGTATCCAAAAATTACATCATATCGTTATCGTTACCGTTATCATTATGGTTACTGTTATGTTTATCATTATTATTACTGTTACAGGAAAAAAATTATGAACTTTAACACTTTAACTGCTATCATTTTTATTACCATTATCGTTACTGATACCTCTGAGGTCAGAGATAACAGTAACGATAATGATAAAATAAATATGACAAAATTCATAATTATAAGTAAATATCATAATAAATAATCTAATTATATTTATGATTCAGTTTCATTATAATTAACCCATCAATAAAATTTTATTGATAGCTTGATAAACTTACCTACATGTCATATATGTTTGATTTCAAACAACTTCATGTTTTCACAACAATGATTGTATTTTGTAGAAAATATATCCATTTCATACATGATTTTCCAAAAAAAGAGGGTCTCTCATTTTCAACCACCACCATTGTCTCTTTCTTTTTTTTTTCTTTTTTTTTTTATTTATATTTTAAGGGTACACTGAATGAGGATAAAAAGATGACAGAAAGTGGGAATTAATGTCTGGGGAATGAACATAGTTGGCTGCCCATTTGCTTGAATTTGGAAGATATTGTCCTTATCCAAATCTCTGCATTATTTCTTTTGAACCCATATACTTTGTTTTATAAAGAAGTAGATATTGATTGCAAAAATCATTTTTTTTAGATCCATCAGTCAATCATTTTCTTTTATATATAGAATTATTTTCAAGTATAACAAAATAAATTAAAATATTTACATAATATAATAAAATTTTGTTGTCTATTTACGATAGATCGCGATAGACGACTATCCATATCTATATCTGTATCAATCATTGACACAGATTGTAATTTTTATAGCAATCTATCGCATATTAATTATGATGTTTTGTCATATTTATAAATATTTTCAACAATTTTATTATTTAAAATAATTTTTCATATGTATATCAAAAATAAAAGTATTTACTAACGGTTGAATCATGTTACATTCTGCATTCCAAAATGCCAGTCAAATTTAAAAATAGAGATCAAAGCATAATTTTTTAACAAAAAAATGATTAAATCTAAACGAAAGGAATAAATTAAAAGTTACTACAAAAATTAACATAAAGGGTATGAAAAGAAATGTCCATTTTTAAGCCTCTTCCCAATATTCCAAATTTAAAAGGTGGGTGCGAAAGTAGAATCCATCGTTGGAAATTGATGATATTCGGATCCTGTACTTGTAAATTTTGACTTTATTATTGATAAAGACCACTCGTCGTCAATTTACTTAATGGAAATAAAGTTTTTTTTTAGTATAATAATAAAATTAAAGCCTATGTTGACTAATTGGATTGCTATGATACACCAAGGCGTCACTCATTCTAGTGTAGTGATCCTTCTAATCAAGTGAATAAAATTCAATTAGGGAGGATAATTGATTGGAGTCATTGTCCTTAAAATATTAAGGGGCTGTTTGGGTTCTAGATTGGAGTTAGAGGGAATGGACTATAATAGTTTACTCTATTTTCAAATATTATAATCCTAATTAGCAAACAGTATTTATTGTTTCTCATCCCAAGTTTGCTATAGTGATTTCTTCTCCCCACTAATCAATTTTTCTCATTCATCTCTCTCGTGCCACTCCTCAGAACTTCCTTGTCTCCTTCATCTCCATCGATTTCACATCTTAGATTAGATTTTTCGTTCCTTTTGTCTCTCTTTTTTGGTAGGGTATTTTAGAGGACTTTGATATCACGTATTTCTCTCTTTCAGTAGGGTATTTCAGAGGACTTTGATATCATCTTCATCGAGGTTTCATCCTCTCCTTTTCTTCTAAAGAGTCTGATTTTAGGTCGGTTTGATGAAACCCTAACTTTATTTCATATAACCCTTCACAGATTATCTGACTTTCTCTTTCTCCTTGCCAATCCAAATGTTCTTCCTTCTTCTCCTTGCCACTCCGAACGAAGGATCCCCCTTTGCCGCTTCGTTTGATTTTGAATGGTGGGAGATGGAGGTTTTCTTTTGGAATTTGGTAGGGGTTAGATGGAGGTCTTCCTTTGGAGTTTGGTAGGGGTTAATGGATGTAGACTAGAGTTTGGTAGGGGTGGAGGTAAAAGGTTTGTTTCTCTTCCTTTTCCAGTTGATGATGAATGAGAATCATGTATTTTTTTTTTCTTTTTTTCTTTTTTTCTTTTTTTTTTTTTTTTTTTTTTTTTTTTTTTTGTAAGCATTAGTCTAAACTTTCTTGCATGTTTTGTTTTGCATTCTCTGATCCTTTGCTGCTTGGATTCTATACTATTTACTATTTGTAATCTTTTTGAATCTTTGTTATTCTTCAATCGAAGTTCATGCCCTAACCTTGCTACTAATTGAACTTTCCCACATATCGTCTCTTGGGATGGATTAAAGAGTAAGGAAAATTCTTGAAATTAGGCTGCATTTTCATTATTCTACATTGTTGATATTTTTAGTACTATCTGGTTGGGGAATTATTATATACTTGAATTATTTCACTTAGGTTGTTCATACTAATTTAAACCAATGGTGATGGTTAGGGGTTTCTTTTTCTTTTCCATATATAAATATTCTGATGTTTTTCTTCTCCTCTTGTTTGAAAGAATGAAGTTACCTGTCATCCAGATATAGTTGTTAAAAAAACTTTTATGTTCTTATTTGTGGTCTATGTTCTTGTTTGATTTCTAATGCACATTAGTGGTCTATGTACCTCCATTGGAGGTCTCTGATTCTCAATTCATGTACTTCATTTCATATTGCCATGAACTTTTGTGCATCTTTTGGTTTTTAATGCACATTGTTGGTATTTGTATCTCCATTGTTTGTCTCTAATTTTCAATTAATTTGCTTCATTGCACATTGCCTTGAATGATATGACATCTTTTGATTTCTGATTTCAAATGACTGATGTTTGTATCTACATTGATATTTTCTTTTTTACCATTATTCTTGATATATTCTAAAATTTGAATTTCATATCTCTGAGTTCTCATTTGTTGGATTTTTCTAAAGAGATTCACATTGTTTAGTTAAACCCCTATTTTTTAGGCTTTTTCTTTATTGGACATTGATTGATAATAGTACATTGGTTCTGTTATGGGCTAATTGGATTATCATATCCCATGTTTTTTTTAGGATGGTTTATTGTATAGTGATTGACATTAGTTGTTGGGTACTCTTTATTGGGTAGGTTTATTTCAAAAGCATTGACTTATTGGTCTATGTATGTCCACTATAGGTCTTTGATTTTCAGTTCACGTGATTCATTTCACATTACTATAAACTTTTGTGCATCTTTTGATTTCTAATGCACATTGTTGGCCTTTGTATATTTATTGTTGGTCTTTGATTTTCAACTCATCTGCCTCATTGCACATTGCCATGAATGAAATGATATCTTTTGGTTTTCGATTTCATATTATTAATTTTTGTAACAACGTTGTTCTTTTTTATTTACCATTATTCATGATATATTCTGAAATTCGAATTTCAAAGAATGAAATTCATATCTTTGAGGCGGAATCCTATTCCCATTCAATGAAATTCACATTGATTCTTCAATCCCTGTTTTTAGTCCTTTTTTTTTTTTATTTTCATTGGTTTTTTAAAAAATAGATTCGCATTGGTTGGTTAATTCTCTGTTTGTAGTTCTCTTTTTTTTTTTTATTGTATATTAATTGATAGTAGTACTTTGGTACTATTTATTTGGTTGATCGGATTGTTATATCCTTGCTTTTAGAATAATTTATTGTATAGTGATTGACATTAGTTGTTAGGTACTCTTTATTGGATAGGTTTATTTCAAAATTATTGACTTTATTTGCTTGTTCTTAGATGACCCCCTTCAACTTTATTTGACATCAATTGTGTCATTTATATATGGATACCACTTCCCTTCAATTTTAAGGACAACCCTATTTCATCTACTTTTAAATGCAATTGGTATGTCATTTTTCTCTTCCTCCATTATTTTCTTATGACGTATCTTCACTACTGCCTCCCTATATTATTTTTAGTTTCATATAATATAATGTTTTTCCTTATACCTTGTTTTAGGGTTGGACTTATGAGAAAACAATCGCGTCCATCTTGTTTGCACACTCTCTCTTGCTAAGGTCAAACTTTATTACTCTCTTTTTCTTTATGTAATTCTTTTGATGAATGGTTACAAAATTTTTATTCTTACTTACGTTTGTATAGTTGCTAATCTTTACCTTTGCTCTTATCAAGGTAAAATATTAGCATACAATTGCAATGGCACGAGGTTTGTTAATGTGTGAGAATATACTTCTATAGATTTGTTTCTATGATAAAACATAAAATGTATTTGTAATGATGGATTTACTCGTTGACACACATCATTTGTTTTTTTTTTCCCTACTTTTTGTTCATACTTACATCACTTAAAAAATAGCATTTTTTTAATTATGCTTATCCTTTCGAATAGTTGTATGGTTTTAGCCTTAGTTTACATCATTTAAAGGAAATTTTAAATTTCTTTATTCTTCTATTCAAAATTTTTATTTATGATCTAATTGCTAAACAAAACTTCAAACTTTAAACAAGTAATTCTCAAACACAAATAGTTTCAGAGTTAGTAATCAAAATATGCATGGAAGGAATAGAAGAAAAATAATATAATTTCTAGAGTTGGGTTAGTTACAAAAACATATTAACAATTCTACAACAAAAATTCAAAGTTGGTAACAAAAACCCGTTACCGATTCTGCATTTGTATTACTTGTGTTATTGTAGCATGAGATTTCTTCCTCATTTTATGGCCATAAAGAAAAAACACTTTTTTAGAAAAATCAAGATATAGAAATTTGTATAGATTTGTTTCTATGATAAGATCGAAACGTATCTTTAATGAATGGATTTACGATACACATATTTTTATATTTTTTGTTTTTCTTTTCTTCTTTTTTATTCATACTTACGTTACTTCAAAAATAGCATATTTTCAAAGATGTTGATCCTTTCGAACAGTTGTATGATTTTAGGTTACTTTACATCATTTAAAGGAAAATTTTAATTTTTTTATTCTTCGGTTCAAAAATTTAATCTATTATCTAATTGTTAGTAAAATAAAACTTCAAACTTAAAACAGGTAATTCTCAAATATATTTCGATGAAGTTGAACTTTGTAAATGACCAGCTGAAGGCGATTGCAAAATGGCTGAAAGAGAACCGTACAACAAAGATCGAATTGCGTGTAGAAGTCGTGAGCCAACTCCAATATATTCCTAAATTGCATAACAGATAGATAGTGAAGCTTATGCAAATCATATTCCGCAGTGTGCAAGATACAAAGAGATTTTTATCCCTTTCCACAGCCCAAGTTTGACTATTGCAACCTCCTCCTTAAAGAGAATGTTTGATCAACCTGTACTTTGGACTGCTTTTCAATAATGAACAATAATTACTTTGTTTCAATTATGCATTTAAATTTGTAGTAGATTTGGTATGTAATCTTGTTGGTCAATATTTTAATCATGCAATTATGAGTTAGTTACTTTATTTTAGATTTTTGTTGTACTTCTGAAAAAAAGAGCTCTACATATGAAACACATGACTTGCATCCTAATGTAATGTACCTTTTTTTTTTCTTTTTTTGTCCATGTTAATCAAGATGCCACCCAAAATGACAAATCAAAAGGTAGCTTTTAACATAAATTAAAATCCAGTTAATTTTTTATAAATTGGTGGAACATATAGTTTTAATTATTTTTTTAAAATATGATACTTCATATGCATAATTTTTTGTATTCTAAACAATAATGATAAAAAAAAAATTACATATGGTCTAAAATAACCTAAGACTCCTATAATTCAGAATATAATAAACTGGATTCCAAACACAGACTATTATAAATAACTCACAGTTTATTATAACCCACCGGCACAAACTATAATAACTTACTCTACGCCCCGAACGCTCCCTAAGAATCCGTTTGAATTAACTAGAGAAAAAAATATGGATAAAAAAGTCATTGTTATTTAAACTCTTTTAATTAAAAATATTTAGAATCCACTTTAAAATTGTTTGAAAAAAACCATTTTGAGTGGTTGTCAAACATTTTACTTAAAAAATAATAATAAATAATCTTATTTTCAAAATTAAACACTTAAAAAGTTAACTCCCTAATTATCAATCTACGAAAATTAAATTTTGTGATTAATAAATACAAACATTAAGTTAAAAAAAAAAAAAAAAATCTCTAATTTTGTGTTTGGTTTAACTTTTTAAGTTTTTAATATTGAAATTAACTCATTTTAGAAAATATTAGTGTTTAGCAACCGCTCAAAATAGCTTTTAAAACATTTTTAAAGTACATTTTAAACAATTTTTATAAAAAAAGTTTAAATAAAATTGATTTTTTTGGAAAAAAATTCTCTAGTCAATCTAAATAAACTTGAAATTAAATTTTTACTGAAATCAATACATAAAATAGAAGTTTATAAGTTTACTATACACTTTTTGTATATAGAAGAAAATCTTACCGACTGAACTTATAATTTAACCTTAAAATTAATTAACCGTTGGTTAGTGTGGCAAAGTCAAAAAACGAAGTAAATAAGTGGTAACTAGAGAGAGAGAAATTTTGAGAGGAGACCACTACATGAATAGGGATGGGACAAACACACGATGTCATGATAGGGGACCATTTTTTTTTCTTCGTGGAATAAAATATATGAGAATGGAAATCTAACTTATAACATTTTAGTTGAAACGATAATATCTTAACTAATTAGTCAATAATCTTGAAAAAGATAGTAATAATTAGAAAAGAATGGATTTATACTCTAACTTTAAAGGTATGTTTAAGGCAATGACTATCTTACGACTATAATAACTACTCGTGTTGCAGTAAATATTATTTTGTATTTACCAATTATCTACAGTTAATACTATTTCAAAACTCTCATTTACATTATTTACTATTTGCTGTCGTTTTTACTATTTTACGATAATTATTTTTTTATTCTTTGCTAGTGTTTACTATTTTCTTTTTAAACTAAAATAATTTACATCTCAAACATATATTATTATAATCCAAAGTAAAATAATATACATCTCAAACAAAAGCTATTATAACCCAATTATAATAATCTAGAACAATAATAACAACTATAATAACCAACTCCTTGCTTCAACATCTTCAATTGTTTGGCCTTTGTTTCATAAATAGAACTCTAAGAATCAAATTCCTAGAGGTGTTCAAAGTGTTCTAAAGCCTAGGAATCCTATGATTTTGTTTCGATCTAGTGTTTTGAACTTTGGGTTTGTGCAAATTTTTTTTTTTTTTTTCATTTCTTATCTTTAACTATTTTGTTCTCCTTTTTTATTCACTTATTTTTTTTTTAGTGAATGTTTTATGAAAGGTAGAATATCTTATATAACATGTAGATCAACATTTTCAAATTAAACTTTTAAATGAAGTATTTAATTTATCTTATAGTCTAAGAATAAGAAAAATTTATTCAACAATCAAAACATTGTTTACCATTAATTAAAGAAAAACATAACATAACAATATTTACGGACATAGTTCAAGCATGAAGATACAAAGTCTAGAAGTAAGATATAAATGCATGAACAAATATAAAGAGACATGACATGACAATCAATTTCCACATAAAATTGTCATCAAAAGAGTTGAAGAAAGTTCAGTAAAGCAAAGATCAAGAATAAGAGAGATTTTAATGACCATAGAAATCTATGATCGTATCAAATAATACATATACATAGTGTCATAGTTTTTTAATCAAGTAGATGTTTATCTCGAGGGATGTCATATAAGATCTAATAATAGTAGTAGTAAAAGCCTAAATTTGTATATGGAAAGATGTTTCTAGTGTGATATCACAACTAAGCTATGCCTTATAATCTTTTTGACGTAGAATTAATATTTCTTCTAATAATTTTAAACATATTATAATAAATTGGTTTAAATACTTTAGACTTTGACTTTCTTTTTATGTTATTTCATGTATTTTTAAATAAGAAGATTTTCAAAAATACAAAAATAAAAGAAATTATTTATATAAAATAATAAAATTTTAATCTTATTTGATAGAGGTTGATAAAAGTCTATCAATGTCTATTAGTGATAGAAACTGATAGAAATTTATAACTAATAAACGTTGATAGAAGTTTATTAGTATCTATCAATAGTATTTTTGTTATTTTTATAAATAGTTTGACATAGCATTTTCCTATGTGCGAAAATTTTCTTTTTAAATATCTAATATTTAATTTATAAACTTTCAGTATATTTAAAAACAATGATAACAAAAATGAGTTTCATGGAGCAATGTTCAATGTCTATGCAACCAGCATGATTTATCCATCCATTACTAGTTTATTGTCAAATTTTTTTTTTCACAAAATATATTTTATTGAATAAAATTTATTATTATTATTTAATTAATTTTAATTAAAATAAATTTTGAATGACTAAAATTAAACCACCAACGTATATGGATTAAAATAAAACCACAATTAATTACACGAACTAAAATGATATTTTAACTGAATAAATTTTGAAAACGAAGACTAAATTAGATAAGTGAAAGAATTAAAATGATATTTTAATCCAATAATTTTTTTAAAAAAAATGAAATGACACCATTTAATATTGGACATCTTTTCATATAGAACACCGATTCCGATTGAAGGGACATCGTTACGTCAGTTTGGGTACAGTTCCTTCTCCTCTACTCTTTGCGCCGTAAGAAAGAAAGCAAAACAGAAGCTCCTCAAGTGAAATGGCGCAATTATCATCTTCCAAAAGACATGAACGAGAAGTTTGACAAGCTAGCTAGAGCACTTGAGTTAAAGTCAAATGAATTTGACTCCACATTTTGGGCACTCACGAACGATTTGCCATTTGGATAACCAACTTAATGCTGATGCTTTTGAATTCAAAATCATTGTCCGGCAATCCCACATACAGACAACTTTGCGCACAATTGGTATGTCAGGTTTGACCCTTGAAGCTGGGATTTACAACCACACATATAATGAAAGACTTAAAATATCTATCATTCCTTTGTGAATATCTATCTGTCTTGATTGGAAATTTGTAATGTATTAATCTTAATAGAACAAATTTAATGGGGGATAATGAATATATAATGGTGGGGTTTTCTTTTTCCTTCTTAGGTGAGGCGTGTACAAGATGTTTGATAAAAGTCCTCAAAGAAAGAGGCTGTACAGAACGATAATGGGTACCGAAGTTCTTTTGGGGGGCAACAATTGTGATGGCTGGGGCATGTTCAGCAACAGTTCTTATAGCGTGTTGGCCGTGGTGGCTGCGCAATAGGCGCGACAATGGTATTAATTATGTTCGAGGTAAATTTTCCTTTCTTTTCTTTTTTTTCGTTTTCTAAATTTTTAAAGCGTCTAAAGACGCAACAGAAGTTTAAAAGTTACGATGAATTGAAGTCAGACAAGCAACATGACATGTTTCTCTTGTGCTTGAACTTTAAGCACATATTAATGATGGAGCTTTCCAATGGGGGTGGCAGTAGGCCATAACAACCCACCAATCCGAGAATACATACCACTGCAAGGTAAGTCAGACTTTGCTTTTCAGACAAAGCGCATTCAGAGTGAGCCATTCAAAGAGTCATAAGTGGGACTGGAAAAGCATTGCATTCTAGAACTGTAGGCCTCACTTTATTATTTACATCTTTTCACACTATCTTTTTTATCTTCGCATTATTAATTAGTATATGTATATTTTTTTTTTCTGTTATCGTAATTTGAATACAGCATATACTAAAACATGTGAATCTCACCTTTTATTTATCATTCCTACAAAATAAAGGATAAAAGTAGAGAAGTCCTTGCTCTAGCTAATTGTGCTTGAATCAATGTAATGTCAAAACATGTGGCACTCAGCCAATTGCCCACTTGGCAGGAAAAGAAAGGTTAATATCCTCCCCAGCCCCCAACTTGATAGAATAGCTGTCCACGTCATTCCACGAGACATCTTTTCATCATCTATATAAGGAGCGTCGGAATTCCATACTTCGGTCCATAACCAATTATACTCCCAAAAGCCTCCGACTTTAATTTTCTGCATCGACCCTCATCTCCATCCTTGTTCTATGAGGACAAAAAGAATGCCTACCATTAACCTAGATCAAATTCCAAGTTTTGAAGAACATGGTAATGGCTTTGATCAACATGATGTGTTGGTTGAGGAGATTGAAGGCCTGATTAGAGTTTACGGAAATGGGTACGTGGAAAGACCCCAGATAGTTCCCTGTGTCTCTAATGCATTGCCGCCAGAGCTCGGTGTTACTTCTTGGGATGTAGTTATGGATAAGCTGAACAACATTTGGGCTCGTTTCTATATTCCAACACAGTGCCAGGAAAAGCTGCCTTTGATTGTATATTTCCATGGAGGTGGGTTTTGTGTTGGCTCGGCTGCTTGGAGTTGCTACCATGAGTTCCTGGCGAAACTTTCTGCAAAAGCTGACTGTATAATTATGTCTGTGAATTATCGTCTGGCTCCAGAAAACCCTCTTCCAGCTCCTTATGAAGATGGATTAAAGACCCTTCAATGGTTGAAACAAGTTGCCTTTGTTGGGGCCAAGCAGAATTGGTGGTCAAGATACTGCGACTTTACCAAAATCTACCTTAGTGGTGATAGTGCCGGTGGCAACATAGCCTTCAATGTAGCTGCCCGACTTGGTGGTAAGACGACTGCTTCTGGAGCTGTGGTCTTGAAACCGTTAGTTATTAAAGGTAGCATTTTGATACAACCATTTTTCGGTGGAGAGTCAAGGACCAAGTCAGAGAAGTTTCTTGTCCAACCTCCACGTTCGCCGCTGACGTTGGCGGTTTCTGATACGTATTGGCGGTTGGCGTTGCCTTCCGGGACAAACCGTGACCACCCATGGTGCAATCCTTCGGCGAAAGGATTGTTTAAGGTGGAGGATTTGAGGGTTCTGCCTAGTTTGATATGTATATCAGAAATGGACATATTGAAGGATAGAAACTTGGAGTTTTGCTCTGCTTTACATAGAGCGGGTAAGCTGATCAATTATGTGGTTTATGAAGGAGTTGGCCATGCGTTTCAGGTTCTGAACAAGTTACAACTCTCACAAACTCGGACCCTTGAAATGATTGATCATATCAAGGATTTCTTGTGTGTATAGCTTCAGTAGAATTTGTACAAAAGGGAGACTTTTCACAGTTTTTGTTTTTTTCCTCAAAAGAAAAGAGAGATCATTCTTATCAGATTTATCCCTACATTTTCCGTTTAATATTTATATACCTCAATGGAGATTACTGTACAAGTTGGAATCTTATTCAAGCTTGCAATTTGGAATGTCCTATGTGAATATATTACATCTCTTCTCTGACTCGTACCCTTTACAAACCTTTGCAATTTTTTGAAGATGGAAAGGAAACGGAAAATAGTAAAGCTGCATTCCATGTTTACCCTCCACCGGTGAGATGCAGGTCCCATAGGAAGAAATAAAGTGTAACTGTAGTTTTAGCTAAGAGCAGATGACCAATTCAGTTTTCTATGTCGTTCATTTACCAATTCTCTTCATCATGTGGCATCTGAGCCACGTGTCCACTGCTTGGATGAAAAAAAAAAATTATTCCAAGGGATGTTTTTGTCAATTTAGATGCCTAGATTTGGACTGAAATATACACCTCTACCTCATATCAACGACCATGATGTCTCAAGTAGCTATCTCATGGAAATTGAAACATGTTACTCGAGCACTTGAAAGATCAAGGGACTAGATTCGATCATGAGTATCATCCATTGACGCACTTGTTATTCTAACCGTTAAGATAGGGGTTAACCAAATCAGGACAAGTTAGCTCTTACAGTTAAAAGACAATATTCTAAAGAAGTTTCTAACAATTGCCCCACTTCTTCTGCTCTTCTTGTCATAGTAACCGCCATCTCGATCTTATTAAATAAGATTCCACTCTCAATAATCAATGTGATTGGTCAAAAGTTTCACTCGCCGTTCTTGAGCTCTTCTGTACTTTTCTCAAGCTCTTGTCTTCTAGGGCAGCAAACTTTTTAGGCAGTAATGAAATTGTCTCTCCTTTTTTTTCGTCTCTAGCCTCACCCTTTTAGATGCACAACTGGAAAGAAACCTTACTCTCTGAGAAGAGGGACTGACTCTACATTAGTGGATGGCTGACGCGACACGGGTGATAATGAAGTGAAACTAAGGACAAATTTTGGGGCCCTCACTTCCCGAAAGGATAAGTGCCAACTTTATGACAATGGATATAGGTTGGGGGGCCAAATTCCCCCATCCCTATAGTCTTCGATGTTGCACATTGGTGACAAGGCGCTTGCTTTTTCTTGTGTTGCACCAGCCATTGTAAGAGTTCATGTCTTCTCTTTCTTTCTTTTTTCCCCGTTCTTTTTAATAAGATTAAATCATAAATTTGTTTCCTAGGTTTCGATGGTTATATGTATTTAACTCCTATTATGGCTGTATATATTTAACTCCTAAAATTTAAATTATCTTGCCATGTTTCCAATCTTTAAATTATGAGTTTATTTGTCTTTAAAAGGTCTATTAGATCAATATTGTAGCAATTAGCAAACAAATAAGTAGTAGAAAAATATGAAAAATTGGACATACTGAAGTGCTTCATTTGTCCTTATTCATCTAAACAATAAAAAATTTGAAATTTGAAATATATTTTAGAAAGAGAAAACAGAATACAAAAACAGAGGTTAGAAAGAAGATTACTTTCATTTCAAGGGCAATGTCACTGTAGAATTGATGTAACTAGGAGATAAAAGGAGAATCCTCTCTAATTGATCAGGATATTCTAATTTACACGGATCCTACTACATCAGGAATAAAACTTCATTTCCAATCTTCTTCGCACGTCATATCTCTCACCTCTCACATATTTTCTTCCCTCTTCCTCACCCTTCTCTCCCCTTCTATCACCAACATTTGAAGACCCTCGAAGAACCCGCCTTCCATTTTTAAGTTTAATAAATTTGATTTCTCCTTTCTTTTATTGTTTCACAGAATCTATGGCCTTCACTCTTGCCACCAAGCTTCAACATTTTCTAGACTTCTTGATGTCCTGCATCTCTTCCTTCCATTATTAAGTGCAAACAAAGCTCCACATAATTAAGAATGAGAGAGATTCATGATATATAAGTGAGGACAATTATTTTTATTGGTATGTGATTTCGAAAGCAAAACAACGAGGGCTTATGCCCAACATGAACAATATCATACACATGAAAATATGTTGTAAGTACATTGTCCTTATCAATTATTATCAAAATTATAGTCTAGATCTAGTTGTGTTGGTGGAATCTTTAAATTCTGAACAAAATTATAAGTCTTGTGGTTGAATCCCTAGATTAGAAAAAAAGTGCTTGAGATACGACAAGTCAGTAGGCAATCCTATAAAGTCTAATGGACAAATAGTTGGAATATATTTTTGTTTGAGGGGAGGAGACTAAGGGTGCAATAATGGTCAGCGCCAAGTATATCCCACAATGTGATTCGTGGTTGTGCTCAATCTAGCTTTCTTTGCACAGACGAGGGGAGACTCAAGGTGGTATTTTGTTTAAGGAAAGTTTGTTAGGCATAACTAAGTCTAACATTGACTAAGAAAGGGAGAGATCCATGGTATATAAGGACAGTGTCCCCATTGGTTTGAGGTCTTTTAGGTGATTTTAAAAGCAAAATCATGGGAGTTTATATCCAAAATAAACAATATCATACTATTATGGAGATATGTGGAGGGTATGTTGTCGTCATCATCCATCCATCACACCCTTCGAAACCTCTTTCACTTCCGTCTTGTCTTCTAAAATCTGTGGTCCCTAATTGTGTAACTGGCCTCTCTATTTCAACATTTTTGTTGTCATACAATGTGAAATGTTTTAATTAGTTTGAACCATCAAACAGTCAACTGAATCTCGAATATGATCTACGAAATGATGGCAGTCATAGTGGACTTCATTGATGTTGCCTAAAACCCACTTTTTCCCTCCGACTTGGATTGCACCTTCTACTATCGTCATTGCGTAGCTAGTAACCAGGTTTCTAATTGACATGCTCTATCTTTTATAATATTTGTAGCTATGTTGCATGCTTTATTGACGATGATGATAGGTAAACTTATATTTCCTTTAAATGTTGAGAGCCTCTGATATTTGGATAAGAGCATGGCTTAGTAAGCATGTTCTTAAGATTAAGGGATTGTGAAGTTAAAAGCAACCTGTTAATATAACACCATTTCTTTTTTATTTTAGTTTACTACAACAATTATGGGATGAGTGATCTAACCTTTAACCTCTAGGGAGGAAGGTTATATCAATTACCATTGAAGCTCACTTTGACATAACACCACCTTACTATACCCATAGAATATAATAAGAATAACAATCTCATTGAATAAGTCAATCTACAACATAATAAGCTAATAATACCTTCATGTTTTATTACCCTTTTTCAGTAATGCTGCTGCCTGACAATGAATGAAATAGGTACCTGAAAAGCTTGCATGACATGGTAAATATGGCAGGCATCTAGAGGGAAAATAAGGTCATTTAAGAGTGAAAAGTTTTTAATTAATTTTCTAAATTTCTGAAAAGTTAAAAGAGATATGGACTTTTCTTCTTTTAGTTGCCAAAGTTCTTCGAAATTTCTGCTGATTATGACTAAATTTATGTCATATATAAGCTTATCATCAATTAATTTTGGGAGATAGGATATTATTTTAATAACGTTGATAATACTCTATGATGCCGAGAAATGGATTCGCAAGTTGGTGAGAGGATTAATGATTTTCAAAGTTAGGCCATTCTCCACACTCCACAGTACTGAAAAGCCAAAGCTATTAGAAAAGCCACAACACAATTGGTATTGGTCTTTAGTGTGTTTGGTTTACCTTTTGGCAAGCTTATAATCAATTATTATATAAACACCTTCGGACGAAAAGTAGTTAATGCTGGCTCTAATAGCATTTAATACTACATTTAGTCTATCCCACTTCGATCCTAAAGAACTTTTAAGAACACCACGTACCACTTTAAATTTTGAACCAAACACCATCCATTTTCAAAAAACAACCACCTCTTAGCAATCCACTCTTTAAACTAGTTAAAATCACTTGATTGTTTTCAAAATCACTACAAAACATGTTTTTAATCTTTTAAAACTAATTTTGATGATATAAAAATTACATTTAAAAACATTAATTTTAAGTAATTTTAAACATGTTTTACAACAAAACATTTGAAAGTGATTTTGAATTTTGTCAAGTACAAAATCACTTTAAAAAAACATGTTTAAGAGTGATTTTGAAAATGATAAAAATAATTTTAGTCCTTTCATAATCATTCTCAAATAAGTCCTTAAAGTAATTTCAAAATTTACGAAAGTGAATTTGATGTCAAATCCATACTTAGGTTGGCTAACTTGGCTTCCTGGTATCTGTCGGCTTTACTAAATATAAATTCAGCAAATGTGAATGACTATCATCTGGTAGACAGGGTATGGTCGAGATGCATATCCATTAAGTTTGGGAATCCTGGAGTTAAGTCAATACAATCCTGGAGTTAAGTCAATACAATTAATACAAATTGATAACTATTACAGCAGATATTGAGGGTTGGCAATCAAAAAAAGTATAGATACAAATGGAGACTTCATAGCCGCCCCCAGTTCAACATCCAACAAATTCCGAGTCAATTGTTGAAGAGAAATGAAGAAAGAATATTAGATTATAGGATGCCAGAAGGAAAAAAAAAAAAGCATGAAGTCTCTACTCAATGGCGATATTGCATCATTCATTCACAAATGATCAACTGAAAAACCCAGAGGTCTTCAATGGCTCGCTTTGCACGCTAGAACTGCACTACAACAACCAACGGGAGGAAGAAACATACAGCTATTTCGCTTTCGAAAACAATAGCAACTTCTGCAAAAAGCACCTTCGTACAGATTGTTCATGATGGAGACGGAATTCCATTTAGCTAGACATCATCACATGATCAATTGATTGAAGAGCTTGGTTGGCAAAGAACCGGACATCTACATCTGGATCCTCACTGAGTTCAACTAGGCTAGGACGGATCGTTTTTTCCACCACCTGCATTCCAAGATTTATACGATATTATGACAAACGTTGAATCAAATGGTATCAGTTATGAACGGAATGATACAAAAGACGCAAAGTTTACTTACAGGTTGGTCAACTATGGGAATGAGAGACTGCAACACCTTCGCCACATTAAACTTGATATTGGGAACCCTGCAAAATCAAAATTAACAACTGTAAAAGAGCCAAAATAACATGGGACACAAGCCAACTGCTAACACCCATCCATGATTCATTTTTATAGAGATGATTTCCCGCTTCCAGCTTGAGTGAACAATTAATATAATTAAAATTTAAAACAGGAAAATATTTTTATTAACAAAATTTGTCATGTACCTGTCCTTGGAAGAACTGATAACCACAGGTAAAAGCTTTGTGCATGTGATTTCTGAGCCCATAACTGGGGCAAGAAGGGAGACGGCACGAAGAACGGTCATTCGATACAAATAGTGTGGGTTGTTAATCATGTCAAGAACCTGTTTGTGAAACGCCACTTCAGTCGGTGGAATAAAAATTGCATAGATTGTGTGCAGCAGGCAGGGTGAAAGGAGTTCTAGAAATGTGTGTTAGCGTTATATTTTTTCATGACCTCTGGATTATGTTCTTTATATTCAACCGAATTGGAGAAACTTTTATATCCTGTCTGATAGGGGATAGTCCATTAACATTCCAATTTCACTTTCTTCAGATGGCTCATATATTAATCTCATTCAAAAAGGGAAGAGAAAATGTTGCTGTGATTGTGAAATTCATTTGAAACAAACCTGTGGGACAATATGCTGCATTGCCCACTCAGGACCAAACTCTTCAGCAAGACGCTTCAAATTATTAGCAGCTGCATCACGGATTGAGTAAACCTGCAAGAAGCAACCATTGCAATAGGGAAAAAATAAAATAAAAATGAGAACTACGGTAAAAAAATTATTTTCCGATATGTGCACTTTCAGAACATTGTTGACTGTTGAGATCAAAACAATGAAAATCAAAGCATATTTTCTTCATTCGACAATGGTAGGTAATCTTAATAGATGCCTAATCCACTATTTTATGTTCAATTGGCAAAAAAATCATGCATATCTATAAAGACCAGGCAGATCACTCAGAAGTTTGGAATGAAAATAGTATTCTTGACTTTTTGTCAGTAAAAGTCACCTAAAGTAACATTCACTCAGAAGCACGTTATTCATATTAAATATTGACATTTACATGCACTCTTAAACCATAATAAGTCTTATTGGAGCTCAAGAAATACAAACCTTGTCCTGTAACCACTGCATGCAAAGAGCGCCAAGCTTATCGTCAAAAAACCCTACACCCAGCTGACTTGCCAGTAAAGGAATATACTCTATAATTGCTAACCTAACCCTCCAATGCCTATCCTCAGCAAGTTCAACTATGGCAGGTAACAGTGATTGAGACAAGAGATCGATTCCAATAACCTGCATAGCAGGTCTGTGGTGAGATGACAGTAAAATGTATTTGGAGAGAGAGAAAGAGCAGAATAGTTAAAGCATGTTTGTGAAGTATAACAGCATCTTAAATTATGACGTTAGTTAATAACCTTTCCATTTCAGTCTCAAGGTTGAAATAAAACAAACCTGATTTACTTGATCAAGCTTGCTAATGATATTGAGGCGCACATCAGGAAATTCATCCTTAAGCAGAGAAAGGAATATTGGAAGCAGCTGTTCAATAGTAGCATCCTGCACGAGCCATCTGAGTGAGATTTTTTATGTCCAGCACAAACAACAATATACCACTAGAAATGCTCCTACAAATACACGTGTGAAGTAGTCGTTCCAAGATCCAGTGTGTACAGAGTAATGATACTCATCACTACAATTTCCAAATAATTTGAATTTTTAATTCAAATCACTTCTTGGCCTTCAAAATACAAATACTAAACAGGATCTAGTTCCCAATTCCCTACTGTTCTTCATAAATACATGTCTCTGAAATTAGCAAACTAATCATCATGCACAGAAATACTAATCCGCAAATTATTTTTTATCACATCACTTGTTGGCCTTCAAATTTCAGAAAAAATAGACAGCACCCAGTTCTCAATTTCTAGCTGGTTACATAGAATTTCACACATAAATATAGGTGTGTCCAAAATCATCTAAGACCTTACATTGTACATAAACATTAATCAGATCACTTTCCTAGTCATCAAAATTCAGAAATTTTAAGCAGCATCCATGATTTAAAGAACAGCCATGATTTACTCACACTCCACAGTGCCCTCCCCCCATCCTCCCAGGAAAAAAAAATTAAAAACAACCAACCAGGCATCAGGCATGGATTCTAAACAAGCTGGCTGAAGGAAAAAAAAGGGATTAAATTCCTCAATTAACTAACAAAAAACAGGCAACACATTTGTGAAAACCAAAATGAAGACTTTGTACCTTTCCCAACACAGGAGCCATACCCATGATAACTGAGGCTAAAGCTGAACGGACATGCTGAGAGGAATCTGATGACAATTCCTGTAGTGATATTTTCTTAGTGCTCAGCATGTAACAGTGCATATATGAAAAGGAAATTTAAACTCTGAAATAGCATATGCACCTTCACGCAGGGAAGAATATGCTGAATTGCCAGCTCTGGACTCAAAATCCGACAAAACTTAGTCACTTTGCCAGCAGCTGCAATACGAACTTCAGCTTCATTGTCTCGAAGCAAGCGCACATAAGCAGGTACCAAATCCGTCCTTACCACCCAAAAAACAAGTTCATACATTAGGAATGATGTAAGAACTAATACAGCACAATTGGCAGAGTGTTCACATACCTTTCTAATATAAGAACTATTTTCCATGTTTACATGGTATTAGGAAAATATACATGTGCTGTTATCTTTTTATTATTGTTGGTATAGAAAATCTGATAATTAAAAATAATAATAATAAATAAATAAATAAGACAAGGCCATATGTGCACATAGGCCAAAGCCAACCAAGGACAGAGACGAGGAGCCACCAAAAAGACGATAGAAACTAAAGTATCTCCAACTGTAATAAGAGTAAAAAGAAAAGGAAATTCGGAAGAACTAGGCAAGCAAAAAGAAAAAGCAACCTCCTTCCAAGAACCCCCTATTATTGAGAAAAAGAGGGAGTAAGGGCTTCCAAATGATAAAGGAGGGTCAATATACATTTCATGGGTTTTATAACATAATTGGTCCAAGATAGCATTCCAACCTTCCACATAGATCAATAACCAACTTTTCTTCATAGATTAATAACAAAATTACCTAGTAGGTTCAGGTCCTACAGCTTCACACAACTCGTATAACTGGTTTGCAACCATGTAACGCACACGCCAAGACTTATCCTACATAAAAGAGAAAGTAGGCAGGGAACAAGAAAGAAATTAGAGCTTGGATAAATTGGGTCAAGGCCATTAGAATGCAAAGCATGTAAATACCACTTTTACCTTTTATCACACACAACAGAGGTGCTCACATTTAGAAATAACTAATCTTTTTAAGAAACAATACTTGCATAATCGAAAGGGATTTACAAAGGAAATGGTAGATGAGATATCCCCTTACACCAAAAGGGTTACAAAATGGAGGCTCCACAAGTGAAGACTTAAGTTAGGCTATAACTAGAAAATAACGAAATATAATGCAGATATATTGACTATAACTTCATTGACATTATCCCTTACCTAGGAAAGGACAGGTTTGAGAACAGAAGTATTTAATTATAAGCTGTGCTTTTTTAAAAGTTGATTCAAGAATCCCTAAGGAGTAAGCACAGCTCAAAAGATTTCAATAGCAACTTAAAAAGAACTTGGACGTCTGTACATCTGGGCAATGCTTACAATTACTAGTAAATTAAATAACTAAACAACAGGACTACAAAGGAAACACAACTCAATACATCCAGGCGTTCATCACAAAGATCTGGAAACCACTGACTGATGTAATTGTACAATACTGTTTGGTCTTTGTTCCAAAATAGATCCTGCTTGATCTGATCATTCATTCATTGAAGATATTTTCCAACGGTATATATGATCTTACGAACAAATAATCCAGGCATACATTTCAAACTATGAAAACCAATAAATTGTGAAAACCCATACCTGAGAGAAGTTAACAATAACTGGAAGAATATGTAAAACACAATCTTGAGGTTCCAATAACTTGCCCAAGGCAGCACAACCCTCAACGGCCAGCAACCTTACAGAATCTTGATCTGTGAAAGATTTGGTGTAAGAAAACAAAATGTAATAAAACAGACAACTGTGTCATGCAAAAAATTCTAAAGAACAATTCCCAAGCTTTTGCAACAAAGAGAAAGATCCATGTTTTTCCCTGTTAGTATCTCACGTGCTGAAAGTCAAAATGAAGCACAGCTACGCTTATACAGCAATGGCCTCAACTCAAGCAATGAGTCTAAACTTCAACCACTAATATAGAACCAGAAAAGTAAATCACGCTCAGGTAATGGATACAGAAAATTACCATCTTGTGTAAGATCCTCAAATATTGTCATGATATCAGTCTTCAGATGAGCAGGTTCAATTGTCGCTGCAAATTTTCCTAGATTTGTTGCAGCAGACCTCCTAACCATGGGCATGTCATCTTGACATAATTGGCCATATATTGACCGTAACTCAGTCTTCAACATCTCTGGAGCACTGGGGTAGGCAATATGAAATAGCCCACATGCAGATACTCTAGCTGTAAACCATTCACCAGCTGCCAATCTCTGGATATATGTCCAAACGTGCGCACATGCACACACACGAAGGAGGGAAAAAAAAACCTTAGATCAGTTGATATGCAAAGAAAGTTTATAACAAAAAAATAAAAGAAAGAAGATGAAAGCTAGAAATTATCAGATTTTTAGGACAAGGGGAACAAAAGAGCAACATAACAGTATTAACTGATAGCTTTCAAAATTGGTTTGACGTTATAAAAGTCTGTCAGTTTGCACTGCATTATTTTGAAAAACCGATTGTTGCATAGAAGTAAAGGCCCATGGGCAAGACTTTAATAACATATATCCCAAAACATTCAATATATAATTGGACGCATCTTTAGCATAAGACATCTTATATTTATGGATACTTCTCAAAGTCACCACTTACTGCAAGTGTCAGATAAAGTAACGGTATACATACCAAAGGAAAGAAGAAAAAAGGAAAAATGTAGTAGAGAGGAACACTGACCTTAACGAGAGGAATGAACCAATCAACTAAATCACTCTCTCTCATCTGGGATCCAATTCTACACAATGACTCCACAGCTTTGTCTCTCACGCATGTTTCCTCAACAGTGCACAGAGTTTCTAAAGGTGGAAGCAAAACGTGGGCATGCTCAACTCCACCAACATAAGGGATGAACACTCCCAACTCCTCGGCCATTGCAAGAAGCACCTCATCATCGTCATCATTGTTTTCACTCAGAAATGGGATCAATTCTTTACGAGTTCGCTCCTCTCCAAGAGCACGGGCAATTGTGGAAAGTCTCCGAATGGAGTTCAACCGTAGCTGAATGTCGTCATTCTTCAGCTCATCAATAAGAACAGCTATCGGATATAGCGGCTCGTCAACCATAGACATCTTATTCAGCGCTTTCTTGTAAAACTAGAGACCTGGTGGGGGGAAAAGAAAACCGGTTCACAGCTACAAAAAGACGGCTTCCAAATAAGAATCACATACTGGATGATGGGGAAACAATAACAAAGATATCAAAAATATATATATATATATATTTAATTATCATGAAATATAGCATAAGAACGAAGAAACGACCCACCGTCCCAAAAAAACCTGACGTAAAGAACAGTGCCCAAGCGCAACTTTACCCGTAGAGATGGATAAAATGCCTTCCGGACGTTCAAAATAAGAAAGTGGATAAAATGAATGCTACAAACGATCTCCAATAACTAGATGGAAAACATTGATTGCACTAGAAATTTTGAATGCTTTGTTGTTAATTTATAATCCTCGACTTCCAAGAAAAGGTAACAAGTAGAAATGAACAAATCAGATCCGCAATCAAAGATCTGAGGGCAAGATAGGACAAGGCTAAAGAACCACAGAAAAACGGTAAAAACGTCCAAACAGTGAGAGAAATAACGCAGATTCAGAGGTCCGAACCCTAAGAACGGAGTTATGCAGATAGAAAGGTGAGAATCAAAATTCTCAATCCATAACGTGGACGGCGCGATTGAATTAATGTCTTGTTCCTTGAAACTTAAGGTATGCTACAAAGAGAATTCGATCTCACTATTCCCTTCCTATCAACGACGAAGTGAAGAAGTGAAATTCAGATTAAACAAAACGCTGCTCGAACGAAGAACGGAGAATTGGAAATGAAAAGAAAATGGCAGAGGAAAGTGGAAAAGTGAAAGCGGACTCACCTAGATCAATGCCCTTGGCTGGCCGAGCTTCAGGAACCTGTCGTCGGAGAGAAATAGAGAGAGAGAGAGACCACAAGGAGAAGAGAACGAGGACAATCGAGGCTTTTGTTTCGACACTCCCCGATCTGGAATTCCATAATAACGGAACTATAAGCTTTTTAAGGGCCGGCCCATCAATCACGTATCTGCCAGTACAAATTTTAGTATATTGGGCTTCGAGCCCAACTATTTGTGTTCACTACTCATGGGCATAAGCCGGTGCTTTTGGGCTGCTTATTTTGTTGCAGCCCAAATGTGTTGTGTTCATGGTCCATGGTTCATGGGCCTTCTTACATATGTATTTAATTTACAGTAATAGCTATTTTCAAGAACATCAACTTTTTTTTTTGTTCAACGATATGGACATCTATATATGCAAATTGAAAAAATAATGTTGCTAATTTGCTACAAATCATAATTTCTCTAGGCAAGGGATTTCGATACACGTTGATTTCCATTTTTGTTCACTAAGCCACTATCAGTGAACAAAAATAGAAATAAATTACATCGAAATTCCCTACATACTTGATAAGCTAATTTTTGCTTTCCTTGTTTTGTACCTTCGGTTACTTAATTATTCCCTTTTCTCTGTTGTTATCCCTTTGCCATTTCTCTCTCCTTTCTGTTATTTTGTTTTCCTATTATTGTATACCAGGTGGCATTTTATGATTAATTAAATATTGTTGCTTGGGTCTCTGGTTTTTCATGTCGAACCCTTTGAAAATTTGTCTCTTCGTATTATGTATTTTTTGCTCTAACATGGTATTAGAGCTTTAGGTTTTCTTTTTTATGGTGTCAAGTTCAGGAAAATCAGAGGAATAATTTGTCCAGTCAATGACGTCTCTTCCAGGTACCACATCTTCTACTCTGCCACCAATCACTCTTTTTGTGTCTTCACCATCTTTTACCCCACCCGCAACCCAACAGATTCCCTCTTCATCTATTCAAAATCCGATTTTCCCTCCTCAAATACATTCCTCTTTTCCTTTTAACTATGGTCCATCACCACACCCTTATCATCCAATGTACACTGGCTCTCCCACAAACTTTCCCTATCCACCCCAAATACCATAGTTTCCCCTCATTCATCCCATGGTCAACTACCAAATCCTCTTTCAGCATTATCTTCTTCTCAATCATCGGCTGCTAACTTTCCTCACATGTCTCAGTCTCTTACTGTTAAGCTTATAGATTTAGACTATCTACTATGGAAAAACCAACTCCTTAATTTGATCATGGGCTATGGTCTAGAGAGTTTTATTGTTGGTACTTTTCTCCAACCTCCTAAGTACTTAGACCCTCAAAGAACACAAATATCCATACTTTTCTTTATGGAAAAAGTGCAATCGGACTATCATGAGCTAGTTCTACTCCTTTATCAATGAAGATAAAATGGGTGAGATAGTTGGCCACTAATCTGCATTTGAAATTTGGGAGGCTCTGCGCACTGTTTATGAATCTTCTTCTACAACACGCATTATGGATCTTCGATCTCAAACTTTAAAAGATCAAGAAGGATAGACTGACAGTATCACAATACTTGGCTCAAATCAAAGATGTTGTGACAAATTTGCTGCTATTGGTGAACCCCTGTCATACGGTGATCATCTTGGCTATATTCTCGATGGGCTTGGAAATGAATATAATCTGTTTGTAACTTCTATCCATAATAGAACCGATCGCCCATCCATCACTGAAATTTGCAGCCTCCTTATTGCCTATGACTCCCGATTGAAAAAACAAACAGCAACAGATCACCTCCAACTTATTCAAGCCAATATTACTCATCTCTTCATCAATTCCCAAAATCGGTGTCCACGATGACAACAACATAACAGGTCTTCTATTCGATCCCCTACACCTTCAATGGGCTATTCTTCTTCCCCAAGTATTCTTCCCAACTCCCCTTTACTTTCATATAGTCCTATGGATCATGGTTTTGCTAGCCCTCTTTCTCGAAACCAAAAATGGCCTCCCAATCAATTTTACATATCTTCAAATTGTCCTCAATGTCAGATTTACAACAAATTTGGCTACACCACCCTCTCTTGTTATAACATAGATAATCCAAGATACCAAACCTTAAATTCCCCTTAGGCTCATTTGCTCAAGCCTCCCATATCCCTAATCAGTCCCTGTACTATGTTACCCCTTCTCCCATTCTAAAAACCAATCATCCAAATGAAGGTTGGTACATGGATTCAGGAGCTACACGTCAGATGACCCTTGACTTATGCAATATTCAGCAACCCTTCCCATATTACGGTGGTGAACAAATTGTGATTGATAATGGTAAGTTTCTTCCTATCTCTCATATTGGTTCTTCTGAATTCTTGTCTCCTTTTTCCAGTACTTTTGTCCATCTTCATTATGTTCTTCATACTCCCTCTATCTCTCATAATCTAATTAGCATTGGTAGATTATGTTATGATAATCATGCTTATGTTGAATTTTTTCATGATTTCTTTGTTATGAAGGATCTTCGAACTCATAATCCCCTTCTTCAGGGCAAACTTGATGGTGGCCTCTACAAATTGTCTCTTCCTTCCGCTGCCACTTCTCCATCAAATCCTCTCATCCGTCCTACTACATTCGTTTCAACCTTCACAGATATCTCTTTATGGCACCGCCGATCCATCAATTCACATTGTCAAGTCTGTTTTATCGAAATGTAAATTGAAGTTTAAAAACAATGATGTCCCTCTGTTTTGCAAGTCTTGTCAAATGACTAAAAGCCATCGTTTACCTTTTCCTAGTTTTGTTTCTCGTGCTTCCTCTCGCTTTGAACTTGTTTATTCTGATGTCTAGGTTCCTTCCCATGTGAGTTCGGTCGATGGAGATGAGTACTTTATTATATTCATTAATGCTTTCTCTTGTCTCACATGGATATATACACTAAAAACTAAATCTGAGGTTGTGACCTGTTTTACTTAATTTCATGCCATGAGTTTAAACCAATTTTCTATCACTATCATGTCTATTCAAACTGATGGAGGAGGAGAGTTTCAAGCTCTTTCACCCCTACTAACCAAGTATGGGATTCTTCGTCGAATGTTGTGTCCCTACACTCCACAACAAAATGGCAATGTTGAAAGGAAAAATAGACATGTTGTCGAGGTTGGTCTATCCCTGCTTGCTCAATCCTCTGTCCCTCATAAATTCTGGTCATTTGCTTTTAACATCGCTATTTATTTCATCAATCGCACACCTACACCTACTATTGAAAACAAGTCTCCTTATAAAGTTTTTTATGACAAACTTTCTGATTATAACCTACTCAAGGTTTTTGGCTATGCATGTTTTCCCTTCCTTTGTCCCTTTAATGATAATAAGCTTCAATTTCAATCTCATGAATGCGTTTTATTGGGCTATACCTCGGTTTACAAAGGATATCTTTGCCTTCACATCTCATTTGGTCGCATTTATGTATCTAGGCATGTCATCTTCAATGAAATCAGCTTTCTGATAACTTGTAGAAATACAAGTTATTTATGCTGTTTTATTTAGATATTGCGACAAAAAGAAAGGAAAGTTGCGTCGATAGTATAAGAATTGGCTAAGAAATATGAAAATTATAAAATATCGTGAAAACACCCACTAACCCCATTGCGATGGCGAAATAGAATGTTCCAGTCTATGTTTTCCAGGAAATAAGTCACCGCATGCATTAATTGCTCAAGGACAAAATGTACAACGCATCTTCATCGCATGCGCCAACCAATCAAGAACCGATCAAGAGATTTTACAGAGAAAATCTGGGAGATCGACGAGACAAGGCTAAAAAGTGAGTTCCTCCGCAAATTAACGCATGCGGTGACCTATTTATTGCAAAACAGAGACTAGAACATTCTATTTCACCATCGCAATGGGGTTAGGGGGTGTGTTTACGATATTTTATAATTTTTGTATTTTTGAGCCAATTCTTATACTATCGACGCAACTTTCCTCTCTTTTTGTCGCAATAGCTAAATAAAACAGCATAAATAACTTGTATTTCTACATGTTATCATATGCAGTGAGGTATCTATAGTGCCGAATCTGATACTTCTATGTTTTTGTTTCGAAATGGTGGCTCTTTGGTTATTTTCCTTATTTATGTTGATGATATTATTGTCACAAGAAATAACTCTCATCTTATATAACACTTCATTTCATGTCTACACAATCAACTTGCTCTTAAAGACCTTGGCGATTTATCCTTTTTCCTCGGCATTCAAGTTGTTCATTCTTCTACTATGATGCATTTGTCTCAGAATAAATACATTCATGACCTCCTGGATCGTGCCAATATGTCCGACTGTAAGCACATTCATTCTCCTATGGCATTTGGCATTCGTTTTCTCTCACTGAAGGTGCCCTTTTGGAAAATACATCTGAATATAGAAGCTTGATGTGTGCTCTTCAATATTGCACTCTTATTCATCATAATATTAGCTTCTGTGTTAACAAGCTTTGTCAATTTATGCACGCTCCCACATCTTCCCATCTTCAAGCAACAAAATGGTTACGACGTTATCTCAAGGGAATTGCTTATCATAGTCTTATGCTGTCCAGATCCCCTGTGTTGGCTTTAACCTGCTATACCGATGCTGATTGGGGTAGTTGTCCTGATGATCGACGAAGTTCGAGTGGGTTCTGTGTATTTTTGGGCTCGAGTGTTATTTTGTGGTGCTCTTCCAAACAAAAAGTTGTCTCCAGATCAAATGTTGAATCTGAGTATCGGGGCCTATTGAATGCTACTGTAGAATTGTTGAGGATCCAATCTATACTTTCTAAAATTTGGAGTTGATACTCTGTCAACTCCCCAGCTGTTGTATGATAACCCGAGTGCTACTTACATGGCTGCAAATCCCGTTCTTTACAATCGTACTAAGCATCTTGAAAATTGATCTACACTTTATCAGAGAAAATGTGGCTTGTAAGCAAATCTCTGTGAAATTTGTTCCATCCGAGGATCAGCTTACTGATATTCTGACCAAAGCATTGCCTAGTCCTCGATTTCCCAACCTCAAAACTAAGCTCACAGTCATTGCAACTCCTCGTTCGCTTGCGGGGGAATGATAAGCTGATTTTTGCTTTCATTTTTCTGTACCTTTGTTGCTTAATTATTCCCTTTTCTCTGTTGTTATCCCTTTGGCATTTCTCTCTCTTTTCTGTTATTTTGTTTTCCTATCATTGTATGCCATGTGGCGCTCCAGATTAATTAAATATTACTGCTTGGGTCTCTGGTTTTTCACGTCGAGTCCTCTGAAAATTTGTCTCTTCGCATTCTGTATTTTTTTCTCTAACAATACTATATACAACTATATAATCGTTCACAATATATTTTTCTAATCTTTTATGAGCGGATCTCCTGGTTTTTTGTGACATATACTATTGCATATTTTTTTGTCATATTCAAAATGACTCTTAAATATGTTTACAATAAGCCCAAATAAATTCAATATTTAATTTTACATTTTTATAACATAATTTTCATGTCATCAAAATTGATTTTAAATTATTTAAATAACATTTCAAAGTAATTTTAGACATAAGAGATTAAAAATTGTTCGCTATTTCAATATCAAAACCACTCTAAACATGTCCTTTAAATGAATCTAGTTAAACTAATCAAATTAAACCGATCAAAATAGTTATAATTTTTAATTTGTACAAAACCAAAGCAATCCAAACTTTGTAATTCAAAATGGCCAGTTTTGAAGTTGTCAGTTGGGTTTCTCTCTGTTTTTCTATTATGGTTTGCACCCGCATGGACCATTCTCTAGGGAGAATGGGGCATGGACTTTAGCCATAAAGCAATCTCAAAACCTTTTCTTTTTTAAGACGATTGTTTCACTATTTATTTTAGGAGTGGAATTGTGAAGTCATAAGGTTCATTGGATAAGGAGTTAATGAAGCATGAAATTGATATTTTTAAATCATAAATCTACGAATTCCTTGGGCCAAACAAAGAGTGGAGTTTGTAGTTCAATTCCACTCCTCTACCTCCAACTGTTTGAGCTAAATTTAGTGGTTATCCCATTTAAGACCAATACCGACAAATAAGGGGGGAAAATCCATGCTTACTCGGTCTCTGTTTCAGCCAGATAATTACCGAAAAAGCATGGAATTGATGGTCTTTTCACACCATTGGTGGCCAGAGTTCCAGAAACACATCCATAGCCATTTTGACATTCAGAATCTGGTGAAGTAGGTACGTTTAGGAGGATGGAATTGAATAGGTTTGTAATGGATTTTTATTCCAAGCCCATGTCTGGATTGAGCGTTTTGAACCCAGTTTATGATAACAAACTCATCTTCTTCCAACAGTCTTCAACTCAACCCCCTTTTTCATTGTTTCGACGCTTCACGGTTCCATTCTCTGCTTTCGATTCCCCACTCATTCCAACGCCTCTCATATTTCCGATAATCCTAGTTACATTCCCGACCTTCTAAACAGCCCCACAAGCTAGCCATCAAGGAATAACACCCGGCTGATCTACATCGATCCCACCAGAAGCGCTTCTTGGTTACATGGAAAGTCCGCCTTTAACCAAAAAGAAATCTCCAAAAAAAGAAAAGAAAAAAAATCTTGTATAAAAAAATTGTTCTTTTTTCTGGTGTTTGTCCTTTGGGGATTTTTCTGGGATTTTATTCCCTTTTTTCCGTTGTTGGTCGCAGCCAGATCTTCACCGAGAAAGTACAATTAAAAAGTTTTGTACAAATGGGCTATCTATACAAACCCAAAACATCTTATATATTATTTCTGGCAATTACTCATGCACGGTATGGGAGGACAATCCAATAACAAGATGAACAATATACAATCAAATATAACGGGCTTCAGCTTGCTGAAGTATATAAGAACATGGAGTGATGCTGTTGCATCATAAATGTACTAAACAATCTCTCTCAAAACATCCATCTAGAAGCAAAATAAATGTAACATCATACCACAGCCATACATAACCTAATCCTTACAAAATTATACCATTATGTACACTCCCTCTCACATATGGCCCCAAGAGCTTTGATGAACAAATTCTAGTGTCCATCTAAAGCACATGTATGACCTTTTCGATGACCCGTATCGACCTTATACACAGGACGGGTCCATTTAAGGTACCCGCGAGAAAAATACAAGAGGGCATAAGTTAGCCAAACTGAGATCTCAATCTTTTTGAATGATATCAGACAACCCAGTGGAGTCAACTGTGGCATGGCATCCTATCAAGCCTCAATTTTTTATGCCAACGAATCTTAAGAATCGAGTCCAACAACCACCATCCTCCTTTTTAACTTTAAAGTCCTCTGGTGCCTTAAAATTTGCCTTCTCACTGAGCTCTTCAAATGCATTCAGGAGATTTTGCAGCCTTGCAACAAATTCAATGAGAAGTGAAGCAAATGTTGCCAAAGATAAGGAGCTTGCACTTTCATATACTTTCGACTCTCGTTCATTAGGCACCGTGTCCATCAAAAACGATAGGCGTGGCCATGAAACCAGGTTTTTGTTAAAGACACTATCTGTGGATACCCATTCTGTCATGGGAGGATGGATGCCGATGCTTGAGTGTTGAGCATCCAACGTCTCGTTCAAGGATTCAATTACCAACTGTTTGTTATGATCATCTTTGCCATCAATAAAATGTTGAAGATCTTCATGTTCCCTGTGCTGTTTTCCAGTTCTCCAACTAGCTGAATTGACCAGCATCTCTGATTTCTCATCAATCTTCATTTGTAAAGTTTCTGCAGCATCATGAACATCGAAAAGCATGTCATTTGAGCTCAATTTTTCCATCTTTTCTACTTTACTTCCAAGCGCACGTAAGAACTTAGCTCCCTCGGTGCCAACCCTCTGAAGCTCCTTTGCAAAAACCTTTCTCTTCTCTGGTGGAGCCTGTAATACAAACTTGCAAGATCTAGTAATCTATAAATATTGGTTGCCCAGCGGAAGAGTCATCAAGCATATTTAATTATTGCCATTTTAACACCCAGCTAGCAGAAAAGCAGATCAACAGCCAAGAATCATCAAAGTTATAGATATCAAAATATTTCTTTTTAGAATTTTAAATCTAAATCACCATGCTTAGCTGTAAAACAAGTAGAAACACAAAGTTATGTGCATGCAGAATGAAGTCCCTCCCCCATTTTCCAAATGAAAAAAAGCAAATGGCAATGTCAAGAAAATTTACAGGTAAGGGAATTCAAAGGCAAAGACTCTTTAAACTACACCCCATCTACAATTTTTTCTTTAGAAAAATGCCTATAATTTAAAATCAGTAATTGAATGTGCAGGTTATAACAAACGTCAAATTCAACTAAACTATACAACAATGGGGCGGCCACAAACAACTATGATAGGACAGTTTACGTATCAATGTCTCTCAGTGGTCTTTCTTCATTCTTTTACAAGAGATGAAGACTTTTATCTCTCTCATTAGACCCTCACAGAAATCAGTTGCAATAGAGAACAACTACAAAAATAAGCTCTAATCACCTGGATTTCTGAAAGAATACAGCCATGCATTGCCATAACCATAAACGCGCAATGCCTAAGAGCACCACTCACTTTGACATAGTTATACCATGGATAATTGAATGTCTTGTAAGGGCCATGCGGTGGCTCCCAGGAGGCAAAGTCCAACTACAAAACAATAAGCCTCAAGTAAAACCTTCTCGTAAGATGTCATCTATTAAAAATGTAAGTAAGAACCAATACCAAGGTGTCCTCCTGACTCGAGGACTGCACAGCCGATCTATAAGCATTATATACAGGGTCATCAGAAGCCTGATATGTAAGAATTTTTGAGGATACTCTCTCATATTCCACACACTGGAGGTATTCATTAACAACACCTGAACAATACTTTGAAGGAAGTAATGATATGAACATATTATCACAGATTAAAAAGCATGAGAAAGTGCAAAAAAACTTCTTTATAAAATGAATAATAGAATTGATCTTGCCTTCCACAGAAGAAGCAACGTTCTTGAAATTTTTCACAACCAATTTGTGTAGATCCTCCCCTGCCCAAATCGGTAATATACATATATTCACTAGTAAGCACATGCAAGCACCGACGCCAATAAGTAGTAATCGATAAAAGGCCGTTTCGAAAAATGACGATGTACTTCCAGATACCAACACGATGCAAAATGTCAACAGAAATACCCGGAACCCATATTCATACATCTTCATCGGCGGATACAATTTGCAATAGCTTGCGAAAAATCCTAAAGTAATGAAATCAAATTTTAATTCAAGAATCAATACATCATAATCTCATAACACACAGATTAATTATTGCTGCTAAGAACTCATACCTGCAAGGAATATACTGATTACGATTATAACTTCTTTAAACGGCCCAGCTGATACAGATAACTCTGCAATACCAAGAGCAAGTCCACCGGCTGAGAATGTTCCCAATGCACGATTAAACCCTTTACTCAACGTTGCCCCTACAGAAATTAACACAATTACTCCCTTGAAAGAAGAAATTGATACAATAAAACCACAAAATCCCCAACTGGATGTAAATTGGGGGAACGAAAAAATCATCAGCCATACCAACGCTGAACTCGAAAACGACGACGACAGTGAGAATAGCCCAGATTGAATACTGGCCTACTTCTTTCAAAGGCTGTCGAAAGAAAATGACGAGAGAAGCGAGCGCAAGCGACAGCCCCATCTTCGCGGCGAAGAAGAACTTTCGGGGATCTGAGCAGCCCATTTCGTACAACTTGATGGTAGTATCATGAAAGCCTTTCCATAAGTTGGTGACCGCATCGGAAACTGTACGGAAACAACGACATTTGACATTGTCGCTGGTGCCGTCGTAGGTACTCAGGCCGAAATCAGAATAGCCCTTACGAGATAAGAGTTTTTCCCTGTTCTGGTCCAGAAAACTCTGCCGGATTGATCCGTATTTTCCTGCCATCTCTTCATCAACAATCGAAAACCGGTTCACAGCTACAAAAAGACGGCTTCCAAATAAAAATCACATACTGGATGATGGGGAAACAATAACAAAGATTATATATATATATATATTTAATTATCATGAAACATAGCATAAGAACGAAGAAACGACCCACCGTCCCAAAAAACCCTGACGTTTAACAGTGCCCAAGCGCAACTTTACCCGTAGATATGGATAAAATGCCTTCCGGACGTTCAAAATAAGAACGTGGATAAAATGAATGCTACAAACGATCTCCAATAACTAGAAGGAAAACACTGATTGCACTAGAAATTTTGAATGCTTTGTTGTTAATTTATGATCCTCGACTTCCAAGAAAAGGTAACAAGTAGAAATGAACAAATCAGATCCGCAATCAAAGATCTGAGGGCAAGATAGGACAAGGCTAAAGAACCACAGAAAAACGGTAAAAACGTCCAAACAGTGAGAGAAATAACGCAGATTCAGAGGTCCGAACCCTAAGAACGGAGTTATGCAGATAGAAAGGTGAGAATCAAAATTCTCAATCCATAACGTGGACGGCGCGATTGAATTAATGTCTTGTTCCTTGAAACTTAAGGTATGCTACAAAGAGAATTCGATCTCACTATTCCCTTCCTATCAACGACGAAGTGAAGAAGTGAAATTCAGATTAAACAAAACGCTGCTCGAACGGAGAATTGGAAATGAAAAGAAAATGGCAGAGGAAAGTGGAAAAGTGAAAGCGGACTCACCTAGATCAATGCCCTTGGCTGGCCGAGCTTCAGGAACCTGTCGTCGGAGAGAAATAGAGAGAGAGAGAGAGAGAGACCACAAGGAGAAGAGAACGAGGACAATCGAGGCTTTTGTTTCGACACTCCCCGATCTGGAATTCCATAATAACGGAACTATAAACTTTTTAAGGGCCGGCCCATCAATCACGTATCTGCCGGTACAAATTTTTGGGCTTCGAGAAATATAACCCGCGGGTACGGTAACTGATTTGAAGATGGGAGGGGATTTGGTGATGATGAGGCTGGCGGTGACGGCGTTCGAAATTTTTTTGCTTAATAAATACATAATATGTTCTTTCAGGAAAAAAAAAAAAAAAAACATAACGGGTAAAATATAACCCGCGGGTACGGTAACTGATAACGTTCAACGAATTGGCTCCCGGAAAAAGAAAAACAATTTAAATAATATTTAACTGACTCCTCAGGTAACCGCCAACTAACCCAATAGTGACACCTTCATACGTCGCATTTTCGGATATATACCATTTTTCTTTGGTAATGGACATTTGTACTTTGTTATTCCTACGTTATATAAATTTAAATTCTATGTATAGAAAAAATATCGATCTATTTATAGAAATAATAATAAAAACAATGATTGTTAAACTTCTATCAATATTTATTAATGATAAATTTTTATCAATTTTTATTATTGATAAATTTCAACCAATCTCTATCAAAAAATATTTAAACGTTGTTATTTATGTAAATAGTTTTTTTATTTTTCTACTTTTAAAAATCTTCCTATACCTGTTTTAAAAAATTGTACATTAAAGCTCGTTAGTTCAATTCTTAGCTAAATTTAAAAAACAAAAACAAATTTTTGAGAGCTACTTTTTAAACTTTCAACATATGGTTTGATTTTTTCAGACTATTGATGAAAAGTATATAACAAAAGTAGAATTTTGGAGGTATGAGTAATGTCCACAAACTTATTTTTAAAAAAAAAAAAATCGTTACCAATCGGGACCTAAAATATCTAATAAATTTTTAAAGTCTTAATTTTGTGTCGAGTAATTTTAAACTTTTAAAGTTAAGTTTAATAAGTAACTAACAAATTCAATTTTTTTTATTTAAAAAGTAATTATTCTATCGAAGGTAAACTTTTAATTTTTATGTTAAATTTGTAATTTTGAAAATTGAATAATCAAATAAACAAAATTCTTGATAATTTAAAGTTGCATTGAATGTCATTCTTATCATATATTCGATCATCAACTTAAATTTGTGTTGAATGTTATTCTTATTCTATACTCGATCGTCAGTTTAAATTTGTGTACTCTCACTTGTGAAATTTATATTTTGGTGACTTTTATAATTATTGTTGTTATTAAAGTTGAGGGAGGGTAATATTTTTACCAATTCGCATATTTAAAATGTCTTCTATGAAAACATAGGAACATGTATGTAATAAAATATTTCTCAACTGTCCAAATCACTAGTTTACTTTGTATTTTAAAAAGATAATGTTTTTATCAAAGTGGACAAAAAAGAATCTGACAAAACTTTTTGTCTTTTTGTCAAAGCCATGATCAAAAGACAAATTTCATCAAAAAAATAAATAAATTACATTCATCTATTAAGATATGTACAAATTTTCTGTGCTAACTTTTTTTACAGGGATAAAAGCTTTTAATTCAACCCTTATAAAAATAGGCAGTCGAGCCATCCATCCTTAAAATGATAATTCATATCTTATTCACTCAATTATATCTCAATTTGTAGACAATTTGATACATGCACATCTAATATTATAATTTATCTTTTTTAGTCACCAATTTAATACTATGTCGGTTGCATGTATTGTATAAAGTGAAAAACAAAATATTGGAAGATTTGATTACCTCTTAACAAAAATTATTTTATTGTGTGGATGCCAAAAAAAATATGGATAATTTTTTTTTCTTTTAACGTGTGGGTCCGGAAAAAAATAGGGTTAACTTTTTTTTTTTTCTTTTTACGGTCTAGAATAATTTAGGTTATTGGATAAGATATTTTTTTTAAAAAAAAAATGGTTCTTTTCACGTGAATTAGAGATAAGATGTGATTTAAAAGAATATGTTTTTTTTTTTTGTGAATTAGAGATAAATTTTAATGTTTTTTTATTTTTTTTCTTTTAACATGTGAATGCAAAAAATATTAGAAAATATAATTTTTTTTTTTTTTTTTTAACGTGTGAATGCTAAAAAAATGAGAGAGAATGTGATTGTTTTTTATTTTTTATTTCTTTTAACATGTGAATGCCAAAGAAATAAGGGAAAATGTGACTCTTTTTTTTTTTTTTTTTTTTTTAATCTCTCTCTTAACATGTGAATGCTAACAAAATAAGATTTTTTTTTCTTTTCTTTTGAGGTGTAAATGCTAAAACAACAGGGGGTTTTTTATTTTTAAATCTACTATTTTCTAATGTGAGTGGTAGGTCTTTAGATAGCATGATCATTTTTTAATATATATATAATAATTTTTTAAACATGAAGTAGAGATAAAATATAATTCGTTCAGTATTTTCTTTTAACGTAGATTAGAGATTAAAATGTGATTTTTGGAAAAGTCTTATTTTATAATTTAGATATGAAATTACCTAAGACATCTTATAACCATCAACTAAAAGGGATGATATAGAGAAAATTAAGGTCCATTTGATAACATTTTTTTTTCTAAATAATTAAGTCCATAAACACTATTTCCACCTCAAAATTTCTTCATTTGTCATCTACTTTTTACAAACTATTTAAAAAACCAACTCAAATTTTAAAAATTAAAAAAGTAACTTTTAATTTTTTTTTTTTTCTTAACATAGTTAAGAATTCAACCACTGTACTTAAAATGATGAAAAATAGACAATTTTTTAAAAACCAAAAGCTCAAAACGAAATTGTTACCAAATACGATTGAGAAGTTTCTTAGATTTTATGTTAGAGTGTTTAGTTGGAAACTCTATTATTATTGTTATTAATGTTATTTAAAATGTGTTTAAGAAGCAATTTCATTCACTTTCAAAAATTAAATAAATATCATACACTATTTTGATTATCTCAATTGCATCTAATATGGGCTTCGTTTCTTGAAAATTTTGTCGTCTCACTTGCTGAAAATGCATATAATATAAGAGAGAGATATTTGAGGGTGAACATGTGATGGACATTCACGCACATGTATAATCATTTCCAAACTCTATGGGTGTCTACAAATTTCCATAATTTAGGAATCTTTTATTATTGTGGTTGTCGCTCATTATTATTATTATTTCGTTTGTTAGTATCATTGAGGTAGAGAATCAAACTATATTTAAAATGTCAATTAACTTCGTACATTTCGAATTGCATTCATTTTATACATGTCATTTAGATATCTAACCATAAATTTCGAATTGCATTCATTTTATACATGTCATTTAGATATCTAACCATAAATTTTTATGTGGTAATTTTTTCCTTTGTGATTTTAATTTCGTATTCGATATATTAATGAAGTTTGTACTAAGGTTAGTTGATGAAGTTTAAAAAATAACTAACAAATGTTCAAACTTTTAAATTTTGTGTCAATTGGATCTCTCGACTTTTAATTTCTATCAACAATAACGAGTTAATTGACCCATTAACATATTTTAAAATTCACAAATATTTTTTACACAAAATTAAATCATGTCATTAATAATACTCGTGGACGCATAGTTATGAATTTTGTATCTTCTACATTTGTGGTTTTACAAAAGTGCACGTGATTGAAAGTTTTTATAAATGTGTTAGATACATTTTGAAATTTCATGACCTATTAAACACAACTTTAAAATTTCACGAACTTTTATCTACTTATTTTTACTACATAAATTGCATATATTAAAACTATAAATTAATCAAGATATTTACTAGTTTAGTTTATGAAGTTTCAAGTCTGTGTTCTATACTCTTTAAAAAAAATGTTTAGTATGTCATTGATCTTTCAATTTTATATCTAATAAATTTCTATCATAAAACTTTCAATTGATATGTTAGATATAATATTAAAATTTATGAATAATGGAACCTATCATTTAAATTGAATATGTCAGTAGACGAGTGAATTTTAAAAAATATATATGTCAAATAGGATCAACGACCTATTTATACAAAATTGAAAATTGTAGATCCCACTTAATAACCGTTGGGCATTTCAAAAATAAGGTAATTATAATCAATACGTTTGCTTGTTAATTTAGTTGTTTTTTAACATCAAAATTTTAGAATCGTTCTTTTTTTAAAAAAAAACTGAACATGTTTTTTTTTTTCATTTTAAATTTATATTTGGTTAAGCGTTCATGTGTTTAATTAGAAAAGATGGAAATCATAGTTAATAAGTTGTATGAAAACAAAAACATGTTTTTTATATATATAAAATTAAAAAAAAATCAAATGATTATTAAACAAAATTTTAGGGATATGTTGGATATAAATTATAACTTAAGATTTTATTAAACGCTTTTTAAAATTCGTAAACTTAATTTACATGAAATTGAAAGTTATAACCCATTCGAATTGACTTTAAAAAAAAAGTGTTTTTTAAAAAAACTCATTTTTTATTTAAACGCTTTTGATGAAAAGTGTTTAAAATACATTTAATAACTATTTTGAGTGGTTGTCAAATACTCTATTTTTTTCCAAAACGACTTATTTTTTAAAATTAAATACTTGAAATGGTATTCCAAATATACCTTTAATCTATGTACACTTTTTAAAATTTGAAACCATCTTTAACACATATAATAAAAGGTTCATTAACTAAGCCAGTGCAAACAAACAGATTTAAGGACTAGACTTAAAATACGACGAATACATCCGTCCCATCATTTTTTTAACGATTTATAAGAAACGAAAATCTGATTTTTAATTTTAAAGTTAATTGTACGAGCACCATACCAATTGAACTAGTTCGTTTTGTCCATTGAACTCTAATTACGAGCATGGTTTAAAACTTCCATCGAAATCATGAAATTTTGATTAGGAAAATTTTTGTTTTTTTCCCAATTTTGACGAAATTTTGAGAAAATTTCGAGGTTTCAAGAATATTTTGATTCGCCCTATTTCGAGAAAATTTTGAGATTTTGAAAATATTAAGATTCGCCCCATTTCAACTAAATTTCAAGATTTGGAGAAAAATTTGAGAAAATATGGACATTTCTAGAAAATTTTGATTTTTTTTTTTATTAACTGCGTAAAGCCAATTCATGTTTTTCAATTTTATGATCCTCATTGCATACAATTTTATAATTTCACACACCAATATCATTTTCGATAAATAATAGATCATTTTTATGTGCTATTTTTTTAATTTCCAAATTTTTTCAATTTTTAGCTTTATTTTTTTTTTACCAAAACTTTCATTTCCAAAGAAATTGAATTTGAAAAAACCACAAAAAATAACCTATATTTTTCTCTAACCTCATTCAAACCTTTTTTTTTTTCATTAAATCTCATACCATTACACCTAAAAAATGAATTGATGTGAGTTATTTTTTCTTTTACCAACCAAAATTTTCATAATTTTTATATCTTTCACCTCAAAATATTCATAAATTTTATATTATTTTATAATTATTTTTTTCATTTCTTTTTCAAATTTGACTCTCGCATCAACATTCATACATATACTTACAATAGACATCTAAATATTATTTTATTTTATAGAAATTATGATTAAAAATGGTCAATTACAATATAATTAAGTCACAATGAAAGTTTTATTAATTAATTATATAAATTTCAATCAATTTTTCTTGAAATTTTCATATTATTAATATTTTCATAAAATTGAGACTATATATCTATCACATCAATATCTCCTCGATTATGAGTTATATGAAAACAAATTGGATGACGACACGAGGACATTTAAGCCTCATTAATTAATTATTATTAACACGTCATAATTTAGAAAAACCCAAACAATCAACAATGGAAAGGTTTGCAATAAGTGGCACATCATATTCAAATGCCACGTTATGATTTAAATAATCAACGTCAGAAATGAAAGGACGTCGTATACCAATAGACCGAGACGGTGATTAGACATGGCATGTGAGATGTGGTGAAGCAATGATTTTGCAATATCTTAAATTACACCAATTTACCTTTTTTCTTTTATACCGAGACTAACAACCAGCTTCAAAGTTAAATTTTCTTATAAGTTGAGTTATGCTAACACAACTCCAGTCGTTGAATTTAATTTGGTAGACATAAAATTTAAATTTATATCTAATAGATAAATTAATTTTAATTTATTTTGGATATGTTAGAACTTATTACGCTAAAATAAATTAAAAGTTCAGAAATTTTTTATACTTAAAAAATAATCGATTAGTTAGATATATAATTGACCGTTCATAAATTTATGGTCAATTTAGTGGACAAGGTAAATTTTGTTTTATGTTTCAAGATTCATTTAGTTCGATGTCGAGTTTCATTGGCATAAATAGGAAAATTTGATAGTACTCCCATAGTACCATAGTCCATATGTTCATACTAAAAACTTGTCTTAATAAATATTTGTAGACCTTACATTAATATCAGTGAGTTACACCTTATTTATAAAAACGCATTAACCTGACACACAATAAACCGAGATGGTAAGGAAAATTTTCCATACTATTGTAATATAGGAAACTTTTTCCATAAAATATGTACCAATGGGATCAAATATATATAAATCTTATTTAGGAATTAAACTTATATTATAGATCATGCTTGATATATGTTTTTTTTAAGTTGTGCTTGCTTTGTTGCAACTTCTTTACCATTATTTTTATATTTGATAATTAAATATTTGAATTTTTAGTCCATTTTAAAAGAAAATTTTAAATTTTCAGAATTTTATTTGATTGATAATAAACACTTGATTAGAAAAATAGTACTCATAAATTTAATTTTAGAGAAAAAGAAAAAAGCAATGACAAATGGTTATGAAAAATGAGGTTGATAGTTCCACGTTCCCATGATTTGGAAGGACAAAAACACAGAACAAATACAAGCAACTTCGGATCGCAACCATTACTGTCGGACGAGATTCCTGAGTCTGTTGTATTGTAATCCAATACGGTGAAGCCAGGATCGAGGAAATTAATGTTTTGGCCCACTAATTATATTATTATATTGCTATCATTTTCCTTCATCCATGTGTCAATTGCTACTCTTTTCTGAGTGGATGACGCAATGGGACAATTTAATTTTTTTAAAAATTCGAAGAATAAGTGGGTTTGATTCATCAGTTTTAAAAAGGTACCTTTATAGTCTTTTAAATCTATAAGAATAGATCTATTTACTCTCCTAATTTTCAAAATGTATTATTTTAGTTTTTGAATTTTAAAAAATATTTAAAAAGCTTCAAATAACTTTATACATTATTTTGAATGATTATATTACATCTTAAATTAGAATAATAATTTTCAAAACCATTATCCTCTCTAAAACTATTTTTTTAATTTTAATTATCATATAATTATTTTTTAATAATAAAAAAGAAATACTTCAATGATCTCTTAAGGAGTCTTTTTAAATATAAAAAATATTTAAAACTATTTACACTTTATAATAAACAAATTTTAAAAATTAAATACTTTTGGAACTTTTTGTTGTAAATTAAAAATATTTCTATTTATAAGAATTTTCCATCTTTTTAAAATTTATTTATAAATTTGGAAACTAAAAAAGTGCATTTTGAAAATCTAGAGACTAAATAGATATATTATATAAATTTGAAAACTAAAAATATACATGTGTAAAAGTCAGAGACCAAATGCACATATACTTCAAAACTAATTTTTCCGAGGAGTTAATCGCTGATTTTGGGCATTGAAATATCAAATATATAACCGAAATCTTTCCAGCATTAAAAAAGAAAGAAAAAAGGAAAGAGAAAAAATGTTAGAGGCTGTGATTCTTTTCAGGGGGAAAAAAATTAGGTTGTAGATGTTTTTTTTTTTTTTTTTTTTTTTAATATATATAAAAAATTCCATTCTCTCTCTTTGGGGAAAGGATAATAAGCTAAATTTATTTAACCCTCCCACTTTAATTTTTCTAAGTATCTGTATTTTAAAAATTAATTCAATTATAATTTGAGTGATTAATATATAAGATATCTTCAATTAAAATGTATTAAGTTGAATCTCTAATATATATAATTTTAAAATAAATGTTAAGCACTTGTAAGATAACAGATTTATGAATGTGTAGAATTTGTTTGCAATACAGTGATGATTAAATAACATACACAACATTAAAAGTTAAACAAATCTATAATAAACCTTTATTAATTAACTTTTAAAAAATTATGAAACAAAATTTCAGGTCCCATTATCAACCCTGATTTATATTTTCTTTCGGAAAAAGAAAGAAAGAAAGAAAGTACGAACTTATACTTCTATATTTTCTTTTTCTTTTTTCTTTTTTTTTTAAACATTTAACCAATATTTTAATTTCCATCCTTATTTATGGTTGGTTAAATGAGGAAAAAAAGTCAAACAAAATTGGATGTCTATGACTATTTAAAGTCGGTAGAGTTTCAATTTTTTGATAATCATTCAAATTTTAGTTTTTGGTGTTTGAAAATTAAGTTTATGAACATTATTGCTTTCTTTATCTTATTATCTACTTTTTATAGTGCTCCATAAACTAAGTCTTAAAAATTACATTAAAAAAACAATATTCAAACTTATTTTATTTTTAAAATTTAACTAAAAATTTAAACCTTTAGTTAATTGTGGAATATGAAAACCATACTACACAAGTTGTAAAAGAGACGACCATAAAACAAAAAGAAAAAACCAAAAAAACAAAAAACAAAAAAACCAAAAAAACAAAAGAAAGTAATTATTAAATTGAGCTATGAACCCTATTCTTAAGGTTATTTGGAAAAAAAAATGCATTCCTAAGAAATATTTTTTTTTAAATATATAAATGGTAATAATATTTCACAGGTCGGTGTCATTTTGAAGATCAACATCTACTAATACCACAGTATACTCCTTTCGTTGATATACAATTTTATAATATTTTAGAAACACTTGCAATAATTAGTGTTACACCACATACAATGAACGTAAATATTTTTACATTTCAAATAACATAACTTCTAAGTAATTGGCACAAATTTTATTACATGCTTTTCTTTAGTATTAAATTAAAAATAAATGTGATATATTCTTATATCGTCTAATTTATTTTATTGGTTGAATGAATTTATTTTTATTGCGTAAAAGTCAAATTTTCAATAATTTCATCATCATTGAACTAAAAAAATTAATAATCTATATCGATATTAATTTTTTTAATGTTATTATTGTCATTTTGTTATTGTACAAATCAAATTTTTCGGTCAAATATAAATATGATTTGAGCATCTATGATATTTTTTAAAAAAAGAAAGAGTAAGTCGTATATTAGTTTTACATATTTGTCGGATTTAAAATCCAAGTTTATTCTACAAATAGTTTTAATCATATAGCTTTTGATTATTTATATCTATGTAATGGTTGAAGGCATTCTCCACAATCATTTCCTTTTTCTTTTCATTTTAGATATCAAGTTATGAAGATTGTTTTTTCTTTGATTTTTATCTACTTTTAAAAATGTTTCAAAATTTAAGTTGTATTTTAAAACTTGGAGAACAAAAATAGTTTCTCAAATAAATAAATAAATAAATATATATATATATATATATATTCTAAAATTTGGTTAAAAATTTAAATGTGTTTAAAGAAGGTACAAAACACACTACAAAAATATAATGTAAGTAGACAAACATAATACTTTTAGTCATCGTGTATAATTCTAAAAGTAAAATAAGCTAACTTTTGTTGTTACTTTAGTATTTTGATTCAAGGATTTTTTTTTTAACAAAAAAAAAAAAAAAAAAAAAAAAAAAAAGCAAACATAGTTGATTTATGTTGAAAACCAACCTTAAACACATATTTTTCTTTGCTAATCTCATTTCATTTATATCCTTGGTTTATTTATACTCCTCTCCTTTTCACCTAAATGATATTAGAGGATAATTAAATGACAATTTTGAAATTAATATATTTTTAGTAATCCGTATAAATAATATATTACAATAATGTGCTACTATTCTATGTTTAATGTTGATATCACAATATACAATGAAATTATTACTGTTGGGTTGATGCCCTAAATCTCGTGGTTCCTGTAGACTATAGTTTGTAATTATAATGTACAGATGATTTATTTATTTAATAAAATATGATGAATTTTATTCGACATTTAGTAGCATTAACCCACCAAACCAATAAACTAACATTTGAGGTTATCTTTTGTAGCTTAAATATGTATGTAGACATAAATGGTTTATAGTAGATGAATAAGACTGGGTACCTTATCCTGGTGATACTACGAATACGACCCGCTTTGTAGATGTTACAATTGTTGTAAAGTGCTACAAATGATCTGTTCCTGATCATTCATGTAAGGATATGTGATCGAGGGTGTTCTATATAAAACGGTTTGTATAAAATCGGATCGCGAAATGATTAGTCTCATTATATAACGCGATTAATAGTAGATACTTACATTTCACCAGGATAACTATAGGTGACATGACATGAATCCTGGGTGAGTTGTGAACTCCTGCCTATGAAGGCGGTTTTTTGATTTATATGGGTGAGAGTGATCAGATCGTCGACTTAATAAGCCTACCATTTTAGGGATTTTTCGGATTGGGGAGCTAGAAACACAACTACACAAGACGGAATTCACTTATTTCCTAATGTTGGGGTAAGTAGATAGATTGCTCCATTAAGACTTGATTATGGGCTTGAACAATGTGATGCCATACTCTCTCTTGGCTTGATAGGGGTTTTGGTCACAGTTAGACTATGACTTATTGTTCATTAGAGGGATCAATGGTACTTAAGGAGTTAGATGTAACTATAGGGGCAAAACGATAATTTTGGTCTAGTTGTACTTACGAGCAGTTTGTGAAGGGTCATCATACTGTTGACTGGTTGTATCCAATGGACACACAAATATATTTATAGTGCGAATAGTGCAGTTGTCGGTCTTTAGTGTAGTGACTGACAATTAATAGATGTTGAGTAATTTAACTAGATGAGTTTAATTAATTATTCAAGTACCATTGAAACTTCGATCTACAGGTCCATAAGGTCCCCCCTGTAGCTCAACATGGACAATCAAATTAATTGAGAGAATTGATTATATATGATATAATTAATTTAGATTAATCGTATAATTAATTTAAATTAATTATATCACATATAATTAATCTAAATATTTGATACATTATAATATAAAGTTTATTTTGAGATGAATTAAATATTTGAATATGATTCAAATACCGAGTATATGGATGAGATTCATGTAATTAAATTTAACATGAATTTGATTTATATAAAATGTCACGAATTTTTTAGACTTTTAAAACTATAGATTGTATTATATTTGATATAATGTAAATTATAGACTATGTGTTATATTTGATATAACATATAATTATATGGATATAATAAGTTAATCATTATATATTTTTATTTATATATTAAATTATTTTTTTAAATTAAATGAAGGGAGTTACAACTTTCCTCCCTTAATACTCTAAGTGAAGAACGTGTGAATGAGAGGTTACTTTCTGCAATCTTTTTCTTCCTGGTTTTTTATGCAGAGAAGGTCTTTGAACTCTAGGTTATTCTTCTTGATCTCCCAGCAAGAACACATAGAGAATTATCCTCTCTTATAAATCTTTCTCCCTCACCCAAAATAAACAGAGCCCACACACTCATGTTATTCTCACTCTACCCTAAGGAGAATACAGATTATTACTTCTTGAAGGTGGCCATCTTGGATTGCTGTTTTTGGTTCGAGGAGAATTGAAGATTTTGTGATTGGTAGGAGAAGGAAATCGTGAAGACAAGTGGCTTCAAGGGTAAGTAATCCAAACCCCTTTTCCCTTTTGTTTATTTTGAAGCATGTTGTAAAAAAATCAATGATATGCATAATGTATTTCTCTATATTTTAATTATTGTGAAATTTAAAATGAGATCGATCTCCGCTTTCGCTATGGACCTCACAGTCCTTTAATTGATATCGGAGCTAGGTACTTGGTCCCAATTTTATTTTTCCAGAATTAAAATTTTGTTTATGGTGGCTTGCATTCTGAAATTTTGTTCATGATGATGAATGAATGAATGCTTTGCGATTTATGGATCTTTTCAGGATTAATCTGTAGCTTTATTGTTTTTCTTTACAAAATTGGTTTGCAAGGGTTTGTTGTTTTGGGCATGACTATTGCAATCGAGTCTGTAATTTGTTGTTAGCATCGTTCGTGAGTTTTCCAACGATGTTCTGGTGAAAACGAGACCCAAATATGAGCAAAAACGATGGTATTTGTGACTGTACAGCAGCGTTGCAACGCTTCGAAGAGGCGAACATATTTTTTTTCATAACATTGCAATGCTTTAAGACAAAAAGAATGAAGCAATTCACACCCGGTTTGATTCGTGGTTTGACTGATTCACAACCGGTTTGCTTGGTTCGAGCGATTCACGACTCGGTTCGAGTTTTTTGGTTCAGTTTAAGCAGCTCTTTTGTTGTAATAGTTAGTTTTTAATTAATTAAGTTAATATAAATGTTATATTAATCTAATGAATGATTTAGGAGTCCAATCATGGTCCAGAAATTGTTCCTCAACTTATGCATTTGATGTATGGTTTAATTATATATATATATGTCATAATGTATGCCATATAGAAAAATCTCACCATAAGTTATGCATTAATCATGGATCAAGAATATTTTAAAAGTTATAATATAGTTGCATGGTTTATTTTATAACATGCTCATGCATCATATAATATGAGTGTTGTAACGTATGTTTGCATGCATAGTAACATTATCATGCATCATCTATATTATAAGAGTTATAATATATAGTTGGATGTATGTATGAATATTATTATTTTTATTTCATTACTTTAGTATATAATTTTTGTATATATTAAGTAATGAAATGGAGATTGCGTGAAGCATGACACTTCTTTAGATAATTTTATAAATGTTATAATCTTTACCCCTTATCACCGGAACTACTTAAGCTGGGTTGTCCCAACTCAAAGCAAAAAGAAGATTTGGAATCGGAGGTATTGCACGGGATAGCCTTTCTTACAAGCTCTTTTTAGTTAAATCGGTCTGATTTTGACCGTCCCACCTAAACATAAATAGCTTAGATAGTCTCTCACAGTGAAATGTTCGCATCCAAGTCGTTATTCCTTAATGAGAAGAGGCTTAAAGAGAGAGTTCCGTCACGTCTCTATGTCGACCAAGGTTATTTATCTAATAGAAAGCGTTCTCCCGCAGTTGTTGAAGTTTTTATATCGAAAACGGGCGATCTCTTCCTCATATGAATATGTGTGTTTGGTGATTTGTGTCTTGGGTCGTCGATTTCTCGAAGGTGCCAAAGTCACTGAATGGGTAAGTCGCCAATCCCTAAAACGGACTATGTAATGTACTTTATCTGCTGGGTTACGAGTGGGTTACCAGAGGTTTCTATTGTATCAATCTACCCTTGTTTAATTCCTGTTGAAGCATATACTCGGGGGGTGGGTGCAGGGCGGACGATTTCAAAGCGGACTCCCCATTCATGACCGTTATAATTGAATAAAATTAAAAATCAAAACCAATAATTCAGAGTTGCATGCAAACTTAGGTTAAAATCATTTTTAAAATAGTTTAAAAATATGATTCATATAGACATAAATTCACAACATTTCTAATATGATTAAAAATTAGTTTAATCTTTTTAATCAGTTTAATAGGATTAAATTGGTTTTAATAAAAGATTAAAATTGTAGTAAATGTATCTATAAAAGACCTTTGTCTAATGCGAGTTTTGTCTAAGTTGGGGTATTTAAGTTAATGGAAACGGAATACCCCTACATAGGAACTGACCTGGAAGGTGAATTAGATAGATTTGCTACAAGAATGCAATTGTTTATTAAAATTTGTTAAAATGTTTAATGAACATTAATCAAAATTGTCTAATTGTCCAAAGTAAGTGTTACTCTTAGGCAAATTTAAACAATCACTCAGTAAAAATAATTAGTCGTATTTTTCTAAATTAAATTAACCGTAGATAAAACACTAAGTGGGAGGAAAATGGTGTATATGATACTTCATTTTGCTTTCCATGTTTCTCCCTCATAGTTCATACTATGAGATCTATACTTGGCCTTGAGACATCTTTGCCCGTGTCCTCCAACGGGTGGTGTTTGTATAGGTCAATATCAAGATGAATGAAGGGAGTGTTTATAGTAAGTGGGAACAGAACGTGTGTCAACACATCCCACGGTCTCTCTCATTAGTTTGTAGTAAATTTTCATGTTAAGCCTCGAGGCACCTTTTCTTGTGTCCCCCTACGATTGGCTCATTGGGGTGAAACTCTATAATCTAAAATGAGGAGTTACATTTACGAGAAAATGTTAAGCTAGTTAAAAATTTATGGACCGAACAACGGTGACTAATATTTACAGATACAAGGAGTTGTTCTGTATATTGGTTGAGATGGTCTCATTTCAAGGAAGGGGTAATCAATCATCCTACGGTGGCTTTTACCCTACCTCACCAAAACATCATTGCAAAATAGATGTAACATAGGGTACATTAAATTATTTTGTTAAATTTGATTAGTTTTTCAAACTGGGTAATGCATGGATTACTAATATAAATAAATTGCATGTTTCAAAAAAATTTCAAAATGACTTCTGCAACATTAAATATGCTCGTTGCCAACAAATTAACTGGTGACAATTACATCACATGGAAAAACACTATTAATATAGTTCTGATCATTAATGGTTTGAGATTTGTTCTAGTGGAGGAATGTCCTTCAGTCCCGGCTTAAAATGTTGCTCGAAATTTTTAGAATGCATACGATCGCTGGGTAAGGGAAAATGAAAAGCCTCGAAAAATATGTTAGCAAGCTTTTATGAAGTCTTGGACAAGAAGCATGAGCTCATGCTCGCTGTCCATGAGACCATGGAGTCCTTGTGGGGAATGTTCGAACAACCATCCACTCAACTCAGGCATGACACTCTTAAATTCCTCTTTAATACCTGTATGCAAGAGGGGGCCTCTATTCGAGAACACGTGTTGAACATGATGGTCCACTTTAATGTGGTTGAGATGAACCGATTTGTTATTGACGAGGCCAGTCAGGTTAGCTTTATCTTGAAAACTTTAACTGAAAGTTTCATTCAGTTCCGTAGCTATGCTGTTATGAAAAATATTGACTACAATCTGACCACCTTGCTCAACGAGCTACAGACTTTCCAATCCTTGATGAAAGTCGAGGAATAGAAGGATGAGGTAAGTGTTGCCTCGTCCTCTAAAAAGTTCTTCAGAGGTTCGACCTCTGGAACTAAGTATGTGTCTTCCTCTTCTGGCACCAAAAAATGGAAGAAGAAGAATGTAGGTGAAAAGGGGAAAGCTAACCCACCATCTGCTACCAAAATGATAAGAAGGCCAAGGCTGTAAAGGGAATATATTTCCATTGCAACCAAGAGGGACATTGGAAAAGGAATTGTCCCAAATACTTGGCGAAAAAGAAGAATATCAAGCAAGGTAAATACGATTTACTTGTATTGAAATTTTTTTTAGTGGAGAATAATAATTCAACCTGGATAATTGATTCAGAAGCCACTAACGTTTGTTCTTCATTTCAGATAATTGATTCTTGGCGACAACTGGCACCTGGTGAGATGATGATGCATGTAGGAATTTGGCACATTATCTCTGCGAGGGTAGGGGGAGGACTCCAACTTACTTTACAGAAAAGTAATATTTTGTTGGAAAATGTATATGTAATTCCTGATTTGAAAATGAACTTAATTTTTGTAAAGTGTTTAATTGAATAAAATTATACTCTATCTTTTTCTGTAAATAAAGTGTTTATTTAGAAAAAAATAGTATTAATATTTGTTCTGCTAAGCTGGAAGACAATATTTATGTGCTAAGATCGTTAGCAACAAAAGCTCTCCTAACTACTAAACTGTTAAAAACTGGGTAACTCGGAATAAAAGACAGAAGATTTCTCCTAAAGAAAATGCCCATCTTTGATACCTATGATTATGACACATAAATCTCAATAGGATCAAAGATTAGTTAAGAATGAACTTTTGAGTGAGTTAGAAGAAAAATATTTACTTGTATGTGAGTCATGTCTTAAAGGAAAAATGGCTAAAAGAGAAAACAAGGTGCTGATTGGAAGGTGCAAACATTCAAGGCTAGGCTTGTGGCAAAGGGTTATACCCAAGTTGAGGGAGTCGACTATGAGGAGACTTTCTCACCTGTTGCAATGTTGAAGTTGTTAGGATTGATGCCCTAAATCTCGCAAGGTCCTGTAGTTTGTAAACACTTGTATGAATAAACATTCTGTGATTTATAAAATATGATATTTTATTCACATTGTCTATGAAATATATGATATTTTAGTTGTATTAACCACAAACCAATAAACTAACATCTATGATTATCGTTATAACTTAAACATGTATGAGGAAACATACAAGTGGATCGTATTTTAAGTGATAACCTCAATGGTCTGTAGTATATGGATAAGTCTAGATACTTATCCTAATAACACTAAGAATATGACCCACTTTGTAGGTGTTACAAATGTTGTAAAGTGCTACAAATGATCTTATCCTGATCATTCATGTATTAGACATGCGAGCGGGGATATTATATTCAAAGGAGTATGTATAAGACCGGACCACGAAATGTTTAGTCTCGTTATATAATGTCATTCACAATTGAGACGATATTCTACTCATTGGGAATAATAAAGTGTTGGGGTTTGTGCCTTAAAGTCTCATGTCCAGTACTTCACTACTTGACTTACACATTTAGATATTTTTCATTTTATCACAAACCAATAAACTTAATATCCCTGGTTTTCTTTATGTAACTTAAACATGTATGTAGTGACATACAAGTGGATCATGTTTTAAGTGACAACAAAAATAGTCTGTAGTATATGGATATAGGAAGGAAAACTTATCTTGGTAACACTACGGACGCGACCCGATTTATGGAATTGTTACAAATATTGTGAGTTGTCACAGATGGTCTGATCTTGATCATTCGTGTAGTAGACATGCGAACGGGAGCGTCCTATACAAAGAGTTTGTATAAAACTTGACCTCGAAGTGTTAATGTCTTGCCATATAACACTGTTCATGACTGAGACTTCACTTCATTAGGATAACCATAGGTAACATGACCTCACTTAGTAAGTTGGGAACTCCTGCCATTAAGAGCGGTCCTTTGATTTGCATGGATCCGAGTGGCCAGAACGCCGACTCAAACCTACCGATGATTGATTATATCCAATGGACATAGAAATATATCTATGACAAAAAAGAGTTCAACTGTCAGTCTTTAGTAAAGTGCTTGACAGTTAACGGATGGTGGATATCATGACTAAAGAGTTTAGTCAGCTATTCACGTACCGTTGGAGCTTCGAGCCATAGGTCCATAAGGTCCTTTTGGTAGCTTGGATACAAGTTGAGAGTCAGTTTTTGGGTCAATTTGAAATGTTCAAATTGACAAGAGAGAGTTCGATTATTTATGATATAATTGAACGAGTTAATTAAATATGATATAATTAGCTTTATGTATGAGATACATTAATTTGGAAGAAATTGGATATAAATATGATTTATATCTAGTAGAGGAAAATGTTATAATTAATATATGATATTAATTATATGTTATGAATATGATAAGATCACATTCATTGGATGGTTATAAAGGAAATGGGAATGTGTCTCTTATGTTCTAAATAACGGATGAGTGCATTATAAATAGCTGACAGTGTATTGATCTTGGTGTACGCGAACATTGCGAAAAGATAGTGTCATCGTTTAAAATCAGTGCCTATACGATAATGACTACAAGATCGCTTACATATACGATATTGCTAAGCGATCGCATACTAATTACATCGTCGCACGCTATTATTTAAACGATCATTTACCTTTTTTCTAAGTGATCGTTTAGTTCCCGATATTTACTAAACGATCGTATAGACGATCGCTTAGTTTTTCCTATGCGATCGTTCGGATGATCGCTCACCCTTTTCCTACACGATTGTTTGTACGATCATTGACCTTTTCCTACATGATCATATACTTCACCTAAACAATCAAGCATCTTGTCTATGCGATAGATGATCTCTTCTCCCACTTGCTTGATCGTTGTGTACGGTCTCTCTTCCTCCTTCCCTCTACCAAATCCGAACAAAGCCCACACTTTGGATTCTCACTCCAATAATATTGAGGGCTTTGAGTGGTGTTGTCTTCTCCGTTTCCTTCTGTCCGAGTGGTGATTGTTCGACATAGACGGTTGGGCTTCAGACTCGCTGTGAAGAAGAAATCTTCATCTGGTATGATTTATTGATCTCTTTAGCATTATGAAAGTATGTTTGAATGTATATGCGGTAATTCTGTCACAATGAATTAGAAAGATCCGCTTCTGCTTGTAGGTACTCTTGAATATGAGTTCCTACATAAAGGTTTACTCACTGAAATTACAAATTGGCTAGCTATCCAATTCCAAATGAAGTATTTAGGAGAGACGCAATTGAAGGAACTCGTATTGAATGAGATCCTTGAGTGGAAATGGATAATCCAAATTCTATTTTTATTGAAAACATAATTTATAGTAAACATACAAAATATGCATTTAAAATAAATTACATCATGTTTTTTTACAAGAAAAAATGTTCAAGAGATATCACCTTTAGAACCTTTCTTCGTGTAACTCCCTCGAACAGTCACAAACACAACAACTCTTAAAGATCTTCTTCAAGATATTTCCGAACCGAACAAAGACATAACCCCAATGAACCTTTGGTATTATCAGGGTGAGAACTCAGGAGTGGTGGGCTTTGACTATTTTAGTTAGGAGGGATTGTTTGAGTTTTGGAGGAAGAAGATTGAGGAAACACACAGAACGTTTCTGCAACTCTCAATTGTTTTGCAATCCCAATGTAATCCGCAGTAGGAAGAAGAGAAAACACTTTTCTTTTATTCCTCTTGCCACAAAAACATTAACCATCCACTAAGATGATTGGAGAGAAAATAGGAGGTTATTATTCAAAATAATAAAATAATAAAAATAAATATGATAACTAACTTATCATATTATACTTATATTAAACTATATGTTATATCAAATATAACATACAACCTATAGTTTTAATATTGTATCACATACAACATGAACTATAGTTTCTTTTCTCTATTTTATGACATTTAATATAATTTATATTTATATTAAGTTTAATAACTATGAATCACATTCATAGAAAATATATTTGAATCTCATTCAAATATTTATTTCTTCCATTAAACTATAATATATCAAATACATTATAACAATTATATAATATATAATTGAAACAATTTTATTATATCATATATATTAAACCTCTCTTATTAATTTGAACAATTCAAATTAACCAAAAAACTGATTCTCAACTAAATCATTTTGAGCTATCAAATAGACCTTATGGACTTGTAGCTTGAAGCTCCAACAGTACATGAATAATTAATTAAACTCTTTAATTATATTATTCACCATCCGTTAACTGTCGGGCACTCCACTAAAGACCGAAGCTGCACTCTTCACACTACAGATATATTTATGTGTCCATTGGATATAACCAATCAACAGTACGATGACCCTTCACAAATTGCTCATAAGTACAGCTCGGTCAAATTACCAATTTGCCCCTATAGTTACATCTAACTTCTTAAGTACCACTGATCCCTCAAATAAACAATAGATCATAGTCCCACTATGACTAAACTCTTTTCGGACTAGGAGAGGGTATGACACCACATTGTTCAAGACCCAGAATCAGCCTTTAAAGGAGCAATTTATCTACTTACCCCTGCTTCGAAGAAGGAGTGAATTCCATCTTGTGTAGCTGTGTTCCCAACTCCCCAATCAGACAAATCCCCAAAATGGTAGCCTTGTTAAGTCGGCGATCTGGCTACTCTCACCCATACAAATCAAAGGACTGCTCTCATAAGAAGGAGTTCACAACTCACTCAAGATTCATGTCATGTTATCTATGGTCATCCTGGTGAAATGAAAGTCTCTATTATGAATGGTCTTATATAATGATACTAAACATTCATGGTCCGGTCTTATACAAACTCGTTTGTATAGAATATCCCCGCTCGTATATCTAATACATGAATGATCAGGATCAGATCATTTGTAGCACTTTACAATAATTGTAACACCTACAAAGTGGGTCATACTCGTAGTGTCACCAGGATAAGATACTCAGCCTTATCCATCTATCACAGACCATTTAGGTTATCACTTAAACATGATCCACCTGTATGGCTCCATATATACGTTTAAGTTACAACGATAACCTTGGATGTTAGTTTCTTGGTTTGTGGTTAATGCAACTAAAATACCATATATTTTATAGACAAAGTAAATAAAATATCATATATTATTAATCATATAAGAGTTTGTTCATACAAAGTTTACAAACTATAGGACCTTACGAGATTTAGGGCATCAACCTCAACAATCTCCCACTTGTCCTAAAGCTAGTGGGGTTTATAATATAATGAAATATAAGTACGCAAAACAATAAACTAGGGCATAACACACTCAGTACAATATCTTCCACTTGCCCTAGTCCAACCATGGTCGATTTTATAGATCCATACTCTGCAGGTGACCCTCAAACACTGTAGCCGTGAGGGCCTTCGTAAACGGATCAGCAACATTGTGCTCCAAAGCTATCTTCATGACAATAACGTCCCCTCGATGCATAATCTCTCGGATGAATGAAACTTCCGCTCTATGTGCTTGTTGCACTTGTGACTCCTAGGCTCTCAAAAATTAGCCACAACACCACTATTATCACAATAAAATGTGATGGGCTTTGACATGTCTGAAACAACTTCCAAATCAGTCAAGAATTTCCTAAGCCAAATGGCCTCCTTAGCAGCTTTACAAGCCGCTACATACTCAGCCTCCATGGCAGAAGCATAGAGGATTCGTCTCATATCATCAACCTCTTAAGGTGTCTTAGGACACTGTTCCTTTGACAAAGTAACTCCGTGCCTGAAAGGAAATAAGCCCTTCTTGGAGCTCGGCATCAAATTCTTGACAAGCATCTTATCAATATACGATGCATGAAACAATGCTAGCATTTTGATCTTTTGATCTCGAAAGATCTGAACACCCAAAACAAACTGAGCCTCTTCCAAATCTTTCATTTGGAATTGGGTTGCTAGCTAGTTATTATCTGTAATTAGTAAACCTATATCACTCCCAATGAGTAGGATATCATCTACAAACAACACTAGAAAAACTACTGAACTGTTGATGATCTTCTTGTAGACAAAAGGCTCATCAATATTCTGATCAAAGCCATAAGATTTGATTGCAGTATAATCCTTATATTCCAAGATCGAGATGCCTGTTTCAATCCATATATGGACCGATTAAGTTTGAAAAGCTTTTGCTCTTGACCTTGGATTATGAATCCCTCAGATTGTACCATATAAATAGTCTCCTCAAGATTGCCATTCGAAAAGCAGTCTTGACATCAATTTGCCATATCTCATAGTCATAATATGAGGCAATGGATAGGATGATCTAGATAGACTTCAATATGGCAACAGGCGAGAAGATCTCCCCACAGTCGACTCCCTCTACCTGGGTATAACCCTTTGCCACCAGTCTAGCCTTGAAGGTTTGCACCTTCCCATCAGCACCCCGTTTCCCCCTGTAGTTCTATTTACAACCTATAGGTTTAACCTCATCAGATTGATCTACAAGATCCCATATTGAATTGAAGTACATAGACTCCATTTCGAGATCCATGGCTTTGTTCCATTCATCTCTGTCAATATCCTCCATTGCCTTCTTATAAGACAATGGATCATCAACTTCGCTATTAGCTACCATAGCTAGGATTTCAGTTAAACACATATAGTGAATAGGTAGGTTCGTAACCTTCCCACTACGTCGAGGTTCCTTCTGTTGGGGTTGATTTTTAATATATGATATTTACTTCACATCTTGTTGTGTTGCTCGGTTATTTGTTTTATTTGCTTTACCACAAACTAATAAACATAAAATCTCTAGTTATCTGTATGTGACTCAAGCATGTATGTGGTGACATACAAGGAGATTATGTCTTAAGTGATAACCGAAACGGTCTATTGTAAAAGAATATAGGAGGGAAACCTTATTCTGGTAATGCTACGACGCGACCCGCTTTATGGAATGGTCACAAGTGTTATGACTTGCCACAGATGGTCTGATCCTGATCATTTGTGTTAGGGACATGTGAGCGGGGCTTCCTATACAAAGAGTTTGTATAAGACCTGACCACAAAGTGTTAATGTCTCGTTATATAACACCATTCATGATAGAGACTTCACTTCACTAGGATGACCATAGGTAACATGACCTCAAACCTGAGTGAGTTGGGAACTTCTGTCATTGACGGCGGTTCTTTGATTTGTATGGGTACGAGTGGCCAGGTCACCGATTCAAATCTACCATTTTGGGGATTCGTCTGATTTGGGAGTTGGGAATTTAGCTTCACAAGATGAAATTCACTCCTTCCCTGAGGCAGGGGTAAATAGATAAATGACTCCCTTAAGGGCTGATTCCGGGGCTTAAACGATGTGAGGCCACACACATTCTCTTGGCCAGAGAGGTGTTCACACATAATTGGACTATGTTGTATTGTTTATTAGAGGAATCAGTGGTACTTAAGGAGTGAGATGTAACTATAAGGGCAAAACAATAAATTGGCCCAGTTGTACTTACGAGCATCTGTGAAGGGCATCGTACCGATGATTGGTTATATCCGATGGACACAGAAATATATTTGTGGTAAGAAGAGTTCAGCTGTTGGTCTTTAGTGGAATCACTGACAGTTAATGGATGGTGAATCTCGTGGCTAAAGAGTTTGGTCAGCTATTCACATACCGTTGGAGCTTCGAGCCACAAGTCCATTAGGTCACCTAGGTAGCTTGGATAAAGTCGAGAATTAGTGTTTGGGTTAATTTGAAACGTTCAAATTGACAAGAGGAAGTTCAATTATATATGATATAATTGGACTGGTTAATTATATATGATATAATTGGCTAAATATATGAGATACATTATTTTAGAGGAAATTAGATATAAATATGATTTATATCAAGTAGGGGAGAAAATACTATAATTGATATATGAATCAAACTATAGGATATAAATATAATATGATTATATTTATTAATTAAATTAATTGATTAATTATTTGATAATTAACTGATTGATCCACATTTGGACATGGGAAGTGGGGTTGCGATGGTTATGGTAACTGACGGATTAAAATAATGAAAATCGTTTTCATTTTATTCAATCGTGCATTCGTGTCGCCGCACCCAAAAAGAATCCGTGAAAGCGATTGCGAGAGCCTATATGATAGAAGCTTGTTCGTCTAAGCGATCGTCTACCTCACGCGTTCTCTAAACGATCGTATACATTTCCTAAATGGGTTCGGTTTTTCCTACACGATCGTGTAGCTCTACTATACGATAAGCATTTCCGCTATATGATAGCAGAGTTTCATCTCCCACTTGCTTATTGTTTACACGACGTCTTCTCCTCCTCATCTTTCAAACTCACCAGAGCCCACTCTTTGAGTTTTTGACGCCGAGGATACCTGGGTTTCTTTTGTGGTGGTGTCGTCCCCACTGCATTGTTCGTGTACGTTTGGATCGTGCTATTGCAATCAACATATTCGTCGGGTGTTGGTAGATCGGTGGGAGGTTTTCCGCTGCTTTGGGTTCACACATACGAAGAGATTTTTCATCTGGTATGAACCTTTTTCCTTGTGTTTTATTATATTCCGAGCATGTCGATAATGAGTTTTATATGCATAACTGTATGTATGGAATGTATGTCGTTTGTGTTTCAGTCACTGTGAAATCGGAGCGATCTAAGCCCGCTCATGAAACGCTCGGTATGAGATCCTTCAATTGGTATCAGAGCCAGTTTCTGATACTCCGATTTCATCTGTTGCAACAAAATAACGTATACATTCATGGTGGGTGCATTTCTACGCTAGTTTACATGTTAATTCAGTTGTGGATCTTCCGGATTAATGGATGTTTTCGGGATCATTTACCTCGGTTTGTTTAATTCCTTTTACATTTGCGGTTGTTTGTAAAGGCCCTTGCGTTTTTGGGCATAAATAATCATAATCGTCTTTGTATTTAAAATGTTTGAAGTCTCGAGTCGTTCGTTGAAGTTATGGGCAAATGTTACAGCTCTTCGAGGAAGGAGATGATCTAGGGTTGATCGCATCGTGTAGAAGAGGTTCTATGTGATCACTGTCCATCACATCGAGAAGATGAAGGATTATGCGATCGTGCTTGAACACATTGGTTGAACAATGGGGTATGCAACCAAGAGTTGGTCGTATCGGGTTGCCGATCAGGCACACGATCACTAAGTATCGTTTAATGCGCGTGCGAGCTAGACGATCGTTTAGGTCAGCAAGCTTCATCACTTAGTAAATGACTAAACGATCGCTTAGCATCGCAAGGTAAATCGTTTACCAAGTTGCACGCATCGGTTAAATGATCAGACGCTCGCGTATCGTTTAAAGCATGCTAGATGATCGTCTAGGTCAGCAAGCTTCATCGCTTAGTACTGACTAAACGATTGCTTAGTAACTCAAGGTAAATCGTTTACCTGTAGTCGCGCTACACGATCGCTTAGACGATCAAGCTTCGCAGCCTCGTCGTCGTCTACGCGTTCGTTTGCTAATGTTCCTATCGTCTACTGCGCGCTGAACGATCGTCTACCTGCTGGAGTTTGCTACCCGATGAAGACCTTTTGGCGGTTCAAGACCCGGTTCGCCTATGAACTGATTTGCTCGATGAAAAATGTAATAGATAGGGTTTTCATTCAGATTTTTTGGTTTAAAGGATCATCCCGGTCCATTAATCTATTTGTTTAATACATGCGATGTATGTTTTATATGTCATATGGTATGCACATATAGTAAATCCCACCTTAGGTTATGCATTGATCATGCATCATTTCTTTATTGTAATTGTTATAATTTAGAGAAGCATGATTTTAATTATGTAAAAGTATGCCCATGCATCATATAATATAAGAGTTATATTTATGCATGCATAAAAAGCATTGACATGCATCATCTTTATATTATAATTGTTATCGTATAAGGGTGAATGATAGCATGTTTGCTTGGTTATTACACGTTATATAAAAGTTATATAGTAATGACCGGACATTGCATGAAGCATGACACATAGGTTACTTTATAAATGTTATAAACGCCTAGTTATGCGCAATATTTTTTTATTTGTTTCCTTTTAAGAGTTAAATAGAAATTAGAACTAAAAGAAATAAGAAAGACATGCATGCTCACTTAGGTTTAATTCATGGTTTTAAAATGTTTAAAACTTGGATCACATAAACCTAAGATCACGGTTCTAATATGATTAGCAACCCTAAGGCTTTAATCTTTTAATCAGTTTAATAAGATTAAATTGGCTAATAAAAGGTTAAAGTGTAGCAAATCTATCTATAAAGGACCTTTTGTTAAGTTGACGGAAACGTAACACCCCTACCTGGGAACTTACCTGGAAAGGTGAATTAGATAGATTTGATGCATGCATGCAAGTTAAGGACAGTCCATTAAAGTGTTTAAATGTGACTACTTGAACTTGTTTATATTTCATAAACAAACGTTGTTTTATGAGCAGGCTTTAAAAAGACCACTTAGACTAAAATCAGTAGCCGGATTGTCTAGGTTAATGAATCCCTAGGTAGAACATTCAGTGTGAGGTACTTGGGGCATAAGATGCTTCACTTAAACCTTTCACTTTTCTCCAAAGTCCACATCGTGAGATCTATCCTCGGCCTCGCAGCACCTTTGGCATGTCCCCCCATTGGATAGTGTTTGAGTAGGTCAATATCAAGGTGGATGGAGAGAATGTTCATAGTAAGTGGGAGTGGGAAGTGCCACAACAGATCCCTCGGTCTCCCTTGTTAGGTTGAATAAAGTATATGCGCATCGCCTCGAGGCACCCTGGGAGTGTCCCCCTAAAGGATGGTAGTTTTGCTCGTTTCTTTATTTGATCGCCTGTCGCCCTGAGGAGGCGTCCACCAGTTATTAAATGAAAGTGTTTCCATTGCAACCAAGATGGACATTAGAAGAGGAAATGTCCTCGATATTTGAAGGAGATGAAAGCAGCCAAGACTAAGGTGAAGGCGGATAAAGGTAAATGTGATTTACTTATGCTCGAAACTTGTTTAGTGGAGAATGATGATTCTGCCTGGATAATTGATTCAGGCACCACTAACCATGTTTGTTCTTCTTTTTAGGGGATTAGATCTTGGCGACAGCTGAAGGCTGGTGAGATGACGATGCGAGTAGGCACCGGCCACGTTTTCTCAACTGTGGCAGTGGGAGGACTCTAGTTAACTTTACAGGATAGGTTTCTATTTTTAAATGATGTATATATTGTTCCTGAACTAAAATGAAACCTTATTTCTGTAAAGTGTTTATTGCAATGTAAATACACTGTTTCTTTCAATTTGAGTAAAGAGTTTATTCATAAAGATGGTGTCTTTATTTGTGCAGTAAATCTGAAATCGAATTTATATGTGCTAAGGTCATTAGCCATTAATTCCTTTCATAATACTGATATATTCAGAACTGTCGTAACTCAATCAAAACGTCAACGAATTTCTCCAAAAGAAAATGCCCAACTTTGGAATCTACATTTAGGGCACATCAATCACAATAGGATTGAGAGATTAGTGAAGAATGGACTTCTAAGAAAGTTAGAAGAAAATTCTTTACCTGTGTGCGAATCTTGCCTTGAAGGTGAGATGACTAAACGGCCTTTTACTGAAAAAGGTTCTTGAGCCAATGAGCCTCTTGAGTTAGTACATTCTGACCTTTGTGGTCCTATGAATGTGTGAGCCCCAGGTGGTTATGAGTATTTTATTAGGTTTACTGATGATTACTCCAAGTACGGGTATGTTTATCCTTTGCAACGGAAGTCTGAATCATTTGAAAAGCTCAAAGAGTTCAAGGCTGAAGTTGAAAATGCATTAGATAGACGAATTTAAACACTTCGATCACATCGAGGTGAAGAGTTTTTGGACTCCGCATTCCAGGACTATTTAATAGAACATGAAATCGTTTCCCAACTATCAGTGTCCGGTACTCCTCAGCAGAATGGTATAGCAGAGAGGAGACATAGAACCTTGTTAGACATGATTCGTTCGATGATGAGATACGCTTCCTTATCGAACTCATTTTGGGGTTTCGCAGTGGAGACTGCGGTGTACATACTCAACTGCATTCTCTCCAAAAGTGTTGCAAGAACACCTATGGAGTTGTGGAATGGGCGTAAAGCTAGTTTACATCATTTTCGCATTTGGGGTTACCCTGCACATGTGCTTAAGGCTAATCCTAAGAAGTTGGAACCACGGTCGAGGTTATGCCTCTTTGTAGCTACCCCAAAGGCACATGAGGGGGTTATTTTTATGATCCAATGAAAAATAAGGTATTTGTTTCAACAAACGTTACTTTCCTGGAGGAAGATCAGATAAGGGAGCACAGTCCACGGAGTAAAGTCGTGTTGCGTGAGCTTTCCAATGAAACTACTGAAACTTCATCAAGAGTTATTAAAAAGTTTGTTGCATCAGCAAGAGTTGTTGATGGGAGTTCACCCCGTAGGTCGGTTCAACCTCAAGAGTTGAGGGAACCTCGATGTAGTGAGAGGGTTACGAACCCATCCAATCGCTATCTGGGTTTCACGGAAATCCTTGCTATAGTAGTAGATGGCAACGTTGAGGATCTGTTGTTTTATAAGAAAGCAATAGAGGATGTTGACTGGGATAAATAGGTCAAGGCCATGGATCTCGAGATGAAGTCGATGTACTTCAACTCAGTATGGGATCTTGTAGATCAACCTGATGGGTTTGTCCTATAGGTTGTAAATGGATCTACAAGCGCAAACGGGGTGCTGATGGGAAGGTACAGACCTTCAAGGCTCGACTTGTGGTAAAGGGTTATACTTAGGTAGAGGAAGTCAGCTATTAGGAGACTTTCTCACCTGTTGCCATGTGTCGATCCGCATCCTCCTTTCCATTGCAGCTTATTATAATTATGAGATCTGGCAAATGAACTTCAAGATGGCCTTTCTGAATGAAAATCTTGAGGAGACCATTTATATGGTGCAGCCCGAGGGATTCATAGCCCAAGGTCAAGAGCAAAAGGTTTGCAAACTGAATCGGTCCATTTATGGACTGAAACAGGCGTCTCGATCTTGGAACATACGATTTGATGTTTCGGTCAAGTTGTATGGCTTTGACCAAAACGTTGATGAATCTTGTGTCTACAAGAAGATCATTAATGCTTTAATAGTCTTCTTAGTGTTATATGTAGATGATATCCTACTCATTGGGAATTATGTAGGTCTACTGGCTGCAGTTTAGAACTGGGTAGCGACCCAATTCCAAATGAAAGATTTGGGAGAGGCTTAGTTTGTTCTCGGTATACAAATCTATCGGGATCGTAAGAACAAAGTACTAGCACTGTCTAAGGCATCGTACACTAACAAGACGTTGCTCAAGTACTCTATGCACGAATCCAAGAGGGGCTTATTGCCGTTCAGGCATGGAGTCACTTTGTCTAAGAAAATGTGTCCTAAGACGCATCAAGGGGTTGAGAAGATGACACGGGTCCCATATGCATCTGTCGTTGGCAGTTTAATGTACGCGATGCTCTGTACTCGTCCAGACATCTGCTACACTGTAGGCATAGTCAGTAGGTATCAGTCTAACCCAGGCCAGGGTCACTGGACCGCAGTGAAGAACATCCTCAAGTATCTTCGGAGAACGAAGGATTATATGCTTGTGTATGGTTCGGAGGATTTAATCCTTACAGGATACACGGATTCTGACTTTCAGACTGATAAGGACTGTCGCAAGTCCACATTAGGGTCAGTCTTTACTCTTAATGGAGGAGTTGTAGTGTCGCGAAACACTAAGTAGGGGTGCATCGCCGACTCCACTATGGAGGCGGAGTATGTAGCAGTTTTCAAAGCTGCTAAGGAGGTTGTCTAGCTCATGAAGTTCTTGACAGACCTGGAAGTTGTTCCAGATATGTCTAGGCCTATTACCCTTTATTGTGATAATAGTGGGGCAGTGGTGAACTCCAAGGAGCCAAGGAGTCACCGGCATGGTAAACACATAGAGCATAAGTATCATCTGATCCGCGAGATAGTGCATCGAGGGGACGTGATTGTCACACAGATTGCTTCGGAGCACAATGTTGTTGACCCGTTTATGAAGGCTCTCACGGCTACAGTGTTTGAGGGTCACCTACGAAGCATGAGTCTACAGGATCGCCCGCAGGTGAACTAGGGCAAGTGGGAGATTTTATTATACTGGTCTTTTATGCCCTAGTTTATTGTTTTGTACACCCCACTTCGCTTTAAGACAAGTGGGAGATTGTTGGGGTTGATGCCTTAAAGTCTTGTGTCCTGTAGTTTGTAAATAGTATATACAAACACTTGAGTTGGGAACTCCTACCATTGAGGGCGATTCTTTGATTTGCATGGGTGTGAGTGGCCAGGTCGCCGATTCAAATCTACCATTTTGGGGATTCGTCTGATTTTGGAGCTGGGAACTCAACTTCACAAGATGGAATTCACTTATTCCCTGAGGCAGGGGTAAGCAGATAGATGGCTCCCTTAAGGATTCCGAGACTTGAACGATGTGGCGCCACACACCTTCTCTTGGCTTGAGAGGTGTTCACACATAGTTGGACTATGTTGTACTGTTCATTAGAGGAATCAGTGGTACTTAAGGAGTGAGATGTAACTACAGGGGCAAAACGGTAAATTGGCTCAGCTGTACTTACGAGCATCTGTGAAGGGTCATCGTACTCATGATTGGTTATATCCGATGGACACAGAAATATATCTGTGGTAAGAAGAGTTCAGTTGTTGGTTTTTAGTGGAATCACTGACAGTTAACAGATGGTGAATCTCGTGGCTAAAAAGTTTAGTCAGCTATTCACGTACCATTGGAGCTTCGAGTCACAGGTCCATTAGGTCACCTAGGTAGCTTGGATAAAGTTGACAACTAGTTTTTGGGTTAATTTGAAATGTTCAAATTAATAAAAGGAAGTACAATTATATATGATATAATTGGACTGGTTAATTAATATGATATAATTGGCTAAATGTATGTGATACATTATTTTGGAGGAAATTAGATATAAATATGATTTATATCTAGTAAGGGAGAAAATACTATAGTAGATATATGATATCAAACTATAGGATATAAATATAATATGATTATATTTATTAATTAAATTAATTGATTAATTATTTGATAATTAACCGATTGATACACGTTTGAACGTGAGAAGTGGGGCTGCGATGGTCATGGTAATCGGCGAATTAAAACAATGAAAATCGTTTTCATTTTATTCAATCGTGCATTGGTATCGCCCGCGCCCAAAAAGAATCCGTGAAAGCGATCACGAGAGCCTATACGATAGAAGCTCGTTCGTCTAAATGATCGTCTACCTCACGCGTTCTCTAAAAAATCGTATACATTTTTCCTAAAAGATCGTTCAGTTTTTCCTACACGATCGTATAGCTCTACTATACGATAAGCATTTTCGCTATACGATTGCAGAGTTTCATCTCCTACTTGCTTATCGTCTACACGACGTCTTCTCCTCCTCCTCTACCAAACTCACCAGAGCCCACTCTTTGAGTTTTTTACACCGAGGATACTCGGGTTTCTCTTGTGGTGGTGTCGTCCCCGCTGCATTGTTCTTGTACATTTGGATCGTGTTGTTGTAGTCGACATATTCGTCGGGTGCTGGTAGATCGGTGGGAGGTTTTCCGCTGCTTTGGGTTTTTCCTTGTGTTTTATTGTATTCTGAGCATGCCGATAATGAGTTTTATATGCATAACTGTATGGAATGTATGTTGTTTGTGTTTCGGTCACTATGAAATTTAAGAAATCTAAGCCCGCTCATGAAACTCTCGATATGAGAACCTTCACCCTCAACACTCGAGGTGGATTTGACCTACTAGATTAACCTAGTTCAACAACTCTTGTTGAAGATTCAATAGTTTCTTTGGAAATCTCATTCAACACAATTTTACTTCTAGGCCTATGCTCCCTTATGTGGTCTTCCTCAAGAAAAGTAGCATTTGTCGATACAAATACTTTGTTTTCTTTAGGATCAAAGGAGTAATCATCTCTCGTTCCCCTTGGGTAGCCTAAAAATAGGCATAACCTTGAACGTGGGTCCAGTTTCTTAGGATTGGCCTCAAGCACATGTGTTGTGCAACCCCAGATTCTGAAATGACATAAACTAGCTTTACAACCATTTCATAACTTTAGAGGTGTTTTGGCAACACTCTTGGAGGGAACGCAATTCAAGATATACACTGCAGTGTCCACTGTATAACCCCAAAACGAGTCAGGTAAGGAAGCGTAAGTTATCATAGATCGAACCATGTCCAATGGGGTTTGATTTCTCCTCTCTCATACACTATTTTGTTGAGGTGTACTAAGTTCTGAGAGTTGGGATACTATTCCATGTTCTATTAAATAGTTCTGGAATGTCAAATCCATGAACTTTCCACCTCGATCAGATCAAAGTGTTTTAATCATTCTATTTAATGCATTTTCAACTTCAGCCTTGAATTCTTTAAGCTTTTCAAAAGACTCAAACTTATGTTGCATTAAATAAACGTACCCATATCTTGAATAATCATTAGTGAAAGTGGTGAAATATTCATAACCTACTCTGGCTTTTACATTCATCGGACCACAAAGGTCTGAATGCACTAGCTCTAGAGGTTATTTGGCTTTATGACCTTTTCTAGTAAAAGACCTTTTATTTATCTTGCCTTCAAGGGATGACTCATACACAAGTAAAGAATTTTCTTAGAAGTCCATTCTTCACCAACCTCTCGATCTTATTGAGATTAATGTGTTCTAATCTTATGTGCCAACTTTGGGAATTTTTCTTAGGTGAAATTATAGGTCTTTTATGTTGATTTACGACAATTTTAAACATCTCTAAGTTATGGAGGGAATTTATTGCTAACGGCCTTAGCACATACGAATTGTTTTCCAGTTCAACAAAACATATATCAACACCATTCTTAGTAATAAATACTTTATTATAAGAAAACTTGATTTGATATTAATGTTCTAAAAGACACTTTACAGAAATTAAGTTCCTTTTTAAATTAGAAACAACAAATACATCATTCAAAATGAGAAATTTGTCTTTAAAGTTAACCGGAGACCTCCCACTGCCACAGTTGAGACGATGTACCCGGTTCCAACTCGCATCGCCATCTCACCAGTATCAAGTTGCCGCTAGGAACTAATTTCTTGAAATGATGAACAAACATGGTTAGTGGCCCCATAGTTTTTCTTCATTTTAGGAAATTAGTTCCTTGTGGCAACTTGGTGCTTGAGAGATGATCATGCGAGTTGGAACCAGGCACGTCATCTCAATTGTGGCAGTGGGAGGTTTCCGGTTATCTTTACAGAACAAATTTCTCATTTTGAATGATGTATTTGTTGTTCCTGATTTAAAAAGGAACTCGGATTCTGTAAAGTGTCTTTTAGAACAATCTTATCAATTAAACTTTTTTTTATAATAAAGTGATTATTACTAAGAATGGTGTTGATATATGTTCTGCTAAACTGGAAAACAATTTGTATATGCTAAGGCCATTAGCAACAAATGCCCTCCATAACATAGAGATGTTTAAAACTGACGTAACTCAACATAAACGGTCTAGAATTTCTGCTAAGGAAAATGCCCAACTTTAGTATCTAAGATTAGGAAACATTAATCTCAATAGGATCGAGAGGTTAGTGAAGAATGAAATTCTAAGCGAGTCAGAATAATTTATTTTTTTTTACTTATGTGTGAGTCATGCCTTGAAGGCAAGATGAGTAGAAGGCATTTTACTGGAAAAGGTCATCAGGCCAAAAAACCTCTAGAGCTAGCACATTCAGACCTTTGTGGTTCGATGAATGTAAAAGCTAGGGAATATTTCATTATTTTCACTGATGATTATTCAAAATATGGGTACGTTTATTTAATGCAACATAAGTCTGAGTCTTTTGAAAAGTTCAAAGAATTCAAGGCTGAAGTTGAAAACGCATTAAATAGAACGATTAAAACACTTCAATTTGATCGAGGTGGAGAGTTTATGGATTTGACATTCCAGAACTATTTGATAGAACATGAAATTGAATCCCAACTCTCAGTACCTAGTATACATAAGATAAATGGTGTATCAGAGAGGAGAAATCGAACCCTGTTGGACATGGTTCGATCTATGATGACTTAGCTTCCTTACCTGACTTGTTTTGAGGTTATGTAGTGGACACTGCAACGTATATCCTGAATTGCATTCCCTCCAAAAGTGTTGCCAAAACACCTCTGGAGTTATGAAACCGTAAAGCTAGTTTACGTCATTTCAGAATCTGGGGTTGCCCAGCATATATGCTTGAGGCCAATCCTAAGAAACTAGAACCACGTTCAAGGTTATGCCTATTTTAGGCTACGCCAAGGAAACAAGAGGTGATTATTTCTTTGATCCTAAAGAAAAAAGAAGTATTTGTATCGAAAAATGCTACTTTTATTGATGAGGACCACATAAGGGAGCATAGACCTAGAAGTAAAATCGTGTTGAATGAGATTTTCAAAGAAATTACTGAATGTTCAACAAGAGTTGTTGAAGAGCCTAGTACCTCAATAAGAGTTGTTGAAGTAGGTTCATCTAGTAGGTCAAATGCACCTCAAGTGTTGAGGGAACCTCGACGTAGTGGGAGGGTTGTGAACCCACCTATTCGCTATTTGGGTTTAACTGAAATTCTAGCTATGGTAGCTGATGGCAAGGTTAAGGATTCATTGTCTTATAAGAAGGCAATTAAGGATGTTGACAGAGATGAATGGATTAAAGATATGGATTTCGAAATGAAGTCTATGTACTTCAATTCGTATGGGATCTTGTAGATCAACCTGATGGGGTTAAACTTATACGTTGTAAGTGGATCTACAAAAGAAAACGAGGTGCTGATGGGAAGGTACAAACTTCAATGCTAGACTGGTGGTAAAGAGTTATACCTAGGTAGAGAGAGTCGACTATGAGGAGATTTTCTCGTCTGTTGCCATGCTGAAGTCTATCCGGATCCTCTTATCCATTTCCTCCTGTTGCCATGTTGATGCTCTAAATCTCGTAGGGTCCTATAGTTTGTAAACATTGTATGAACAAACTCTTATGTGATTAATAATATATAATATTTTATTCACTTTGTCTATGAAATAGATGATATTTTAGTTGCATTACCACAAACTAATAAACTAACATCCAAGGTTATCGTTGTAACTTAAACATGTATGTGGAGACATACAGGTGGATCATGTTTAAGTGATAACCTAAATGGTCTGTAGTATATAGATATGGCTAGATACCTTATCTTGGTGACACTACGAGTATGACCCGCTTTGTAGGTGTTACAATTGTTGTAAAGTGCTACAAATGATCTGATTCTGATCATTCATATATTAGACATGCGAGCAGAGATATTCTATACAAAGGAGTTTGTATAAGACTGGACCACAAAATGTTCAATCTCATTATATAACGTCGTTCATAATACAGACTTTCATTTCACTAAGATGACCATAGGTAACATGACCTCAATCCTGAGTAAGTTGTGAACTCCTGCCTATGAGGGCGGTTCTTTGATTTGTATGGGTGAGAGTGGCTAAATCGTCGACTCAACAAACCTACCATTTTGGGGATTCGTTTGATTGGGGAGCTGGGAACACAGCTACCAAGATGGACTTCACTCCTTCCCCAAAACAAAGGTAAGTAGATAAATTGCTCTCTTAAAGGCTGATTTCGGGTCTTGAACAATGTGGTGTCACACTCTCTCATGGCCCAAGAGGGTTTTAGTCATAGTAGGACTATGATCTATTGTTTATTAGAGGAATTAGTGGTACTTGAGGAGTTAGATGTAACTACGGGGGCAAAACGATAATTTAGCCTAGATATACTTACGAGAAATTTATGAAGGTCATCGTATTGTTGATTGGTTATATCCAATGGACACAGAATTATATCTGTAGTGCGAGGAGTGCAGTATCGGTTTTTAGTGGAGTGCCCGACAGTTTTTATGTACCGTTAGAGTTTCAAGCTACAGGTCCATAAGGTCCCCTTAATAGCTCAAAAGAATTTAGTTGAGAATCATTTTTTAAGTTAATTTGAATTGTTCAAGTTAATAAGAGAGAATTTAATTATATATGATATAATTAAATTGATTCAATTATATATGATATAATTGTTATAATGTATTTGATACATTATGGTTTATAGGAGGAAATAAATATTTGAATGAGATTCAATTATATTTTCTATGAATGAGATTCATAGTTGTTAAAGTTAATATAAATATGATTTATATTAAATGCCATAAAATAGAGAAAAGAAACTAGAGTTTATATTATATGTGATACAATATTAAAACTATAGGTTATATGTTATATTTGATATAGCATATAGTTTAATATAAATATAATATGATAAGTTAGTCATCATATTTATTTATTTTATTTTATTATTTTGAATAATAACTTCCTCTATTTTCTCTCCAACCATCTTAGTGGGTGGTTATTAATTTTGTGGAAAAAAGAATAAAAGAAAAGAGTTTTCTTCTTCTTCCTAGACGATTCAACACATTACTGAACGTTTGAGAATTGCATAAGTGTTCTGTGTGTTCTTCAATCCTCTTCCTCCAAAACTCAAACAATCCCTCCTAACATAAGTGTTCTTCAATCCTCTTCCTCCAAAACTCAAACAATCCCTCCTAACCAAAATAGTCAGAGTCCACTATTTCTGGGTTCTCACCTTGAGAATATCAAAGGCTCACTGTGGTAATGTCCGATCTATTTGGTTCGTGAAATTCTTGAAGAAGGTCTTCAAGAAGTTGATGAGTTTAAGGCTTGTGATTGTTCGAGGAATTACATGAAGAAAGGTTCTTCAAAGGTGATATCTCTTAAACCCTTTATTTCTTGTTTAAGTATGCTATAATTTATTTTGAATACATATATTGTATGTTTACTATAAATTTAGTTTTCAATAAAAATGGAATTTTGATGATCCTCTTCCACTAAAGGATCTTCTTCAATACGAGTTCCTTCATCTTCTTCTCTCACTTTTTGGTGCTAGAGGAAAAAAGTGCAGACTTAGTTCCGGAGGTCGAATATTTATGGAACTTTTTAGATGATGAAGCAAAATTTACTTCACCCTTCTTCTCCTTGATTTTCAACAAGGATTGGAAAGTTTGTAGCTCGTTGAGCAGAGTAGTTAGGTTGTAGTCCATCCTGTTCAAAACAGCAATGCTACGGAAGTGAAGGAAACTTTCTGGTAAAGATTCCAAAATGATGCTAACCTAGCTAGCCTCGTCGATGCTTGACCTGTTCATCTCCGCTACGTTGAAGTGGATCATCATGTTGAAAACGTATTCTCGAACAGATGCCCTCCCTTGCATAAGGGCATTGAAGATGTATTTAAGAGCGTCGTGCCTGAGCTGTGCGGACGGTTGTCCGAACATTCCCCGCAAGCACTATATGATCTCACGTGCAGTGACCATGGGCTCATGCTTCTTGGCAAGACTTCGTTATGGCTTGCCAAGATATACCCTCGAGCCTTCTCGTTTTTCGTTTTCCAACGCTCGAATGCTTCTCGAACATTTCGAGGAGCAGTAGGAGGTGGAATGGGAGGACACTCCTCCATCAAGACGAAACATAGATCATCGATGATTAAAATCGTGTTTTTCCAACTAGAGTAATTTTCCCCAATTAATTTTTCGGCGACAAGCAAACTAAGTGTAGCTGTAGCCATTTAAAATTATTGAAAAAGAACAAAGTTAATTAATCTACTTGCATTAAATCACTTTTAGAAAACCAATCATGTTTTAGTAAAATAGTCTAGTGTACCCTAAATTTCATCTATTTTGCACTGATGCTTCAGTGAGGTAGGACAAAAGTCATCGTAGGGTGATCAAGTGCCCCTTTACTAAAATGAGATATTCTCAACCATTAGACAGAAACAACTCCTTGTAACTGTAACTAATAGTCACCATTGTTTGGTCCAAAATTTGTTAATATCCTTAACAATTCTGTTTAAGTGTAACCCCTCATTTTAGGTTATAAAGTCCTACCCTAATGAACCAACCTTAGAAAAAAATTGATTAGAACAAGAGACCAAAACAACCCTATCCATTTTTGGAGATCAAATAAAGCGTCATGAAAACGTTCATCCTTTAAGGGGACACCCACGATGCCTCGAGGCGATGCATAAAACTTTATCCATCCTAATAAGAGAGACCAAGGGATATGTTGTCATACATCTCGCTCCCACTTACTATAAACACTCTCTCAATTCACCTTCGTATTAACCTATCCAAACGCCACTCATAAGGGGACACCCATGGTGCCTCGAGGCCAAAAATAGATCTCATGGTGTGAACTTTTAAGGAGAAACGTGTAAAGGTTAAAGTGAAGTATCATATACCCCATTTTCCTCCCATTGAGCGTTCTACCTAGGGTTCATTAACTTAGAAAATCCGGCTAATTGGTTTTATCTAAGTGTTTGTTCAATTTGCTAAAAAACAACTCTCGTCTTTGACGATTAAACAACTTTGATTCAAGTCTTATTAAACTCTTTAACAAACTTTCATCAAACTTGCATGCATGTAATAAATCTATCTAATTCACCTTTCCAGGTAGGGGTGTGACGTTTCCATCGACTTAAGTACCCCAGCCTAGCCAGAACCAGCCTTAGACAAAAGGTCCCTTATAGATTTGTTACATATTTAATCTTTTATTAGGAACCAATTTAATCCTATTAAACCGATTTAAAAGATTAAGCTTAAATTTCCAATCTTATTAGAAACGTGATTTTAGGTCTATCTCAATCAAATTGTAAAACAATTTTAAAAAATGATTATAGCCTGAGGTTTGCATGCAACTCTTTATTATTGATTTTAATTCTGGTTTCATTTATTATAAGAATTATAAGATATGAAACAATTAAAACCAACCATCACATGAATGACATAAGTAAGTTATTTATAACATTTATAAATTAACCAAAGGTAGTGTCATGTTTCATGCAATGTTCATGCATTACTAATATATAACTTTTATATAATTAATTAATGAACTATGCTATAGCATATACTCCATACAATCATTCAACCTTATATTATAACATTTATAATATAAATGATGCATGGATATACTATAATGTATGCATGCATATACTATAACTCTTATATTATATGATGCATGAGCATACTTTATGTAATTTAAATCATGCGTACTAATATATTATAACACTTATAATATAAAATGATGCATGAAAATAAATGCATAACCTATGGTGAGTTTTAAAACTATATGACATACATTATGGCATATAAAATAAACATACATCACATGTATATTTAAACTAAAGTTGATGGACCAAGATAGACAATCTCTAAAACCGGAAATTAAAGGCTAACTTATTACAAAATTTGAGTCCACCAGTTCAAAACAAGGGAACTGGGTCTTGAACCACTCGCCTCGAACCGTTTCACCAAGAGCCCTTGTCACTGATCGTGTAGCATACTCCTGATCGTCGAGCAACAAGGCGTCGAGTATAGATGATCATTTATATGCGATCACTTAGCTTTTGACTATGCGATAAGCATGAAAGTCTACGGATCGTGCAGTTAGCATGCGTTCGTCGAGTATTGTATATTATGCGATCATTTAGCTGATGACTATGCAATGAGCATGATATTCTATACGATCGTTTAGGACGCAAGCTTGCGTCAAATCATATACCGCGCATTTGTCTACCCATCGAGCACCTACGCGATCATGCAACCAACGCAACACGATCGTGTAACAAACTATACATGATCACATAGCATTAGCTATTCGATCGTTTAGCAAATGCTACACGATCGTATAGTAAATTATACATGGTCGTATAACAAAATCTAAACGATCGTTTAGCTCTAAATACATGATGCGACAAACTCCATTTCGTCTTCTCCATTGAAACACACAGCAACCCTTCTTTTGAAGCCTCATGAGCGACTCAAAACTCAAACAAATATAAACTCGATTGCAATTTATTGCCCAAAAAAACAAGGGCCCTTATAAAACAACTTTGTAAATAAAAAAAAAAAGTAGTAAAAAGAGATTTCTATCCCAAAACATCCATCAACAAACCATCTACAAACATTCATCATATGAACGCAATGCAGATTTTAAAATCCACCGGTACTATAAACAAATTCAATACAAGAATGGAATTTGGAATTAGAAACCAACAACCTGGCTCTAATATCAATTGAAGGAACTCGTATTGAAGGAGATCCTTGAGTGGAAGCAGGTCGTCCAAATTCCATTTTTATTGAAAACATAATTTACAGTAAACATAAAAGATATGCATTCAAAATAAATTACAACATGATTTTTACAAGAAAAAAGGGTTCGAGAGATATCACCTTTGAAGAACCTTTCTTCGTGTAACTCCCTTGAACAGTCACGAACATAACAACTTTTGAAGACCTTCTTCAAGATATTCTCGAACCAAAAAAATACACAACCCAATGAACCTTTGGTATTCCCAAGGTTCCCAGGAGTGGTGGACTCTGACTATTTTGGTTATGAGGGATTGTTTGAGTTTGGAGGAAGAAGATTGAGAAAACACACAGAACGTTTCTACAACTCTCAATCGTTTTACAATCACAATGTAATCCGTAGTGGGAAGAAGAGAAAACATTTTTCTTTTATTCCTTTTGCCACAAAAACAATAACCACCCACTAAGATGATTTGAGAGAAAATATGACGTTATTTTCAAAATAATAAGATAATATAAATAAATACGATAACTAACTTATCATATTATATTTATATTAAACTATATGTTACATCAAGGATAACATACAACCTAAAGTTTTAATATTGTATCACATACAACATAAACTATAGTTTCTTTTCTCTATTTTATGGCATTTAATATAAATCATATTTATATTAAATTTAATAACTATTAATCACATTCATAGAAAATATATTTATTTCCTCCATTAAACTATAATATATCAAATACATTATAACAATTATATCATATATAATTGAAACAATTTAATTATATCATATATAATTAAATTCCTCTTATTAATTTGAACAATTCAAATTAACCCAAAAACTAATTCTCAACTAAATCCTTTTGATCTACCAAGGAGACCTTATGGACCTGTAGCTTGAAGCTCCAACGATACATGAATAATTAATTATACTCTTTAATTACATTATTCACCATCCGTTATCTGTTAGGCCGACAACTGCACTCTTCACATATAGTTAATTATTCACCATCCGTTATCCGTTATCCATTATCTGTTAGGCCGAAAAATTATATCACATATAATTAATTTAAATTAGTTATATCACATATAGTTAATCTAAATTAATTATATCAGATATAACTAATTTTCTCAATTAATTTGAACATTAAATTAGTCAAAAATCGATTCTCAATGATTCTTGTTGAGCTATAGAAGGGATCTTATGGACCTGCAGATTGAAGTTCCAATGGTATTTGAATAATTAATTAAACTCCTTTAATTAAATTACTCAACATCCATTAACTGTCGATCACTACACTAAAGACCGACAACTGCACTCTTCACATTATAGATATATTTCTATGTCCATTTGATATAACCAATCAATAGTACGATGACTCTTCACAAATTGCTCGTAAGTACAGCTGGCCAAATTACCGTTTTTTCCCTGTAGTAACATCTAAATCCTTAAGTACCACTGATCCCTCTAATATACAATAGATCATAGTCCTACTATGACTAAACCCCTCTCTGGCCAAGAGAGTGTGACACCACATTGTTCAAGACCCGGAACCGGCCCTTAAGGGAGAAATTTATCTAGGAAGGAGTGAATTTCATCTCGTGTAGTTTAGTTCCCAACTCCCTAATCAGACGAACCCCAAAAATGGTAGGCTTGTTGAGTTAGCGATCTGTCCACTCTCATCCATACAAATCAAAGGACTACCCTCATAGGCAGAAGTTCACAACTCATGCGGGATTCAGGTCATGTTACCTATGGTCATCCTAGTGAAATGAAAGTCTCTATTATGAACAATGTTATATAATGTGACTAAAAATTTCGTGGTCCGATCTTATAAAAACTCCTTTGTACAGAATATCCCCGCTCGCATGTCTAATACATGAATGATCAAGATCAGATCATTTGTAGCACTTTACAATAATTATAATACCTACAAAACGGGTCATACTCACAGTGTCACCAGGATAAGGTACCCAACCTTATCCATCTACTACAGACCAGCTAGGTTATCACTTAAATATGATCCACATGTATGTCTTTACATACATGTTTAAGTTACAACGATAACGTTAGATGTTAATTTATTGGTTCGTGGTTAATCCAAATAAAATATCACATATTTTACAGATAAACTAAATAAAATATCATGTATTATTAATCACATAAGAGTTTGTTCATACAAAGTTTACAAACTATAGAACCCTACGAGATTTAGGGCATCAACCTTAACAGCAATTTGTTCTGGGCATTCAGATCTTTAGAGATCAAAAGAAAAAATCGATGGCCCTGTCTCACGTATCGTACATGATTGCATGTGTTATTTCGCCTAAGGTTCTTTTCTTGTTATCTTTTATGCCTTATCCTTTTGAAATTCTCTTCTTTTTTTTTTTCGATTGCTCTCTTTTGCGGTGTTTCTATGATGGTACGATAATTCACCGGATTTGCTAACTAAGCATCGAAAGACACTCCCTACTTTTATTAGTTTCTTCAAAATTTGAAAGTCTTAAGTTTTATTTTTTGCAAACCTTTGCTCAAACATTTATTACCGCATTCCTGTTGATTTTACTTTTAGCTTTGCGGTGAGAATGTTGCCAATCTCTAAATTTGGGGGTGGCAACAGTCTCGGAGAAATTGCGTTCATTACATTGCCATCATTTGAAAAAAAAAAAGAAGAAGAATTTTTTAGAATAACAACTAAACTGTCAATGCAATAGGGAAACCTATGTTGATAAGAGTTAAGTTGTGAAAGGCACTTACCCATAGTTGGATGTCCGCATGACACACGTGGAGGCAAGCCAAAACGAAAGTAAGTTGTCAGGATCAACGCATAAGCGCAACTTCTCTGTCCGGCGTAAGCCAAATTAAGCAAGACAAGAGTTGAGTTGAATATGGAATGCAACCGAAGTTGGATGCCTGCACGACACACGTGGGGGTAAGCCAAAACGAAGAGCGTAACTAGGTTCAACGCCGCATTTGAATAAGTAATCGCAAAGTTTTGAAGTATTTTGAATGAACGCATTCTCAAAAGCTAAACGCAAAGTTGTGGTGAATGAATTAAATTTTTTTTAGCAAAGGCTTGTCGGATCTAAACTTAGAAAATATCTTTTTGAAGAAGTAGTTGAAGTGGAGGAGAGCATTGTGGCGATAGTTAGAGGTATGAGTAAATTATATTCTGAAAAGCTGGTCATCGTAAAGGCAAGCAAGAAGGTGAGTTAGAATTTCTTGAGTATAACACATGCTTGAGGACAAACATGATTCTAAGTTTGGGGGTGTGATGATATGCAGAAATGCATGTCATCTTAGGCCTTTTATTTAGAATTATGAGGGTTGTTAAGCAGAATATGCGACAATTATGTTAGGAATGCAGAAATACGTGTAATGAGAAAATGAGATTGTGTCATTCAGTATTGAGAATCTCGGCTAACCCAGTAATATGCGTTATTATGCGTTCAATTGTCTATTTTTGTAGCTAACGCAGGAAGTGGACACAAATGCAGAACCAGACTACCGCATGCGGAGAAACTCTCCATCGCAAAGGCGAACGCATACGATCAACGCATGGGTGTTGTGGTGATCAACCGCATGCATCTATCACATAGGAGTTGCGATCGTCATATGATTGCGGTCATCGTGTAGAAGTTGTGGTATTAAGCAAATGTGATCACTGCAGGATTGCGGCTACACGATAACGCATAATAGAGGGATCAATGCAAGGCGGGTGGAATGAACGCATCAACGCATCTCTTAGGAAAATTAAAAGATGATGTTGACATTTCACCTACCACACCGTTAGCAGCATAGATTCAGAAAAGGACTAACATGCCGCAAATGTCAGAATCAGAGCAGTCCATTAAGCTTTCGGAGATCCAAGCTCTATATAAAGAAGCCGGAATTTCAACTTATCCAAGGTTTTCGCCTGAGGTTCGCCTTAGGGCGGGTCCTTGTGATCCAGACAAATGCGTGAGAAGAAAGCTTGAGAGTTCTTCATCTTCTTCCTCCATTCCAGTGACGACCGGAGCCTTCAACCGGAGCTAGATCTCGAGAGAGTTAGTTCCACCGCCCATCTATGGTACTACTGGCAGTCTTGATACACATCAGCTGGTCATTTCATTTTCTCTTCTTTTCTTATATTGTATTGTATTACATTTTGGGATTAAGAAATTAATACATTATGTGTTCAATGCATTTATGTGTTTCCTTCGATTCCATCCTCATTCTTCTTTACTTAGCATCCTTAACTTTCATTGCATCACTTAGTGAGATTGCTAGAGTATCGCATACTTAGCCATGTGGATTAGAGATATGAAGCATGTAGCAAACCACTGAGAGGTGTGCGTTGTGCGAGTGTGTGAGAAAACCTTATTTGCTTAGTGTGAAGCTGTAGCAACGCCTGTCTATAGGCTAACGTAATGCTTGTCTATGAGTAAAATCAGTAACAACCAACTATCCGGGAGGATAAGTGGTTGGTCGCATTAAGCAATATAAGCTATTGTTCATTAGATTTGTATGGGTGAGAGTGGTTAGGTCCCTGACTCAATAAGCTTACCATTTCGAGGATTCGTCTGATTTGAGAGTTGGGAACACAACTACACAATATGGAATTCGCTCATTCCCTGATGTCAGCGTAAGTAAATAAATTGCTCCCTTAAGGGCTTATTTCGAGGCTTGAACAATATGGTGTCACATCCTCTCTTGGCTCGATAGGGGTTTTGGTCATATTTGGATTATGACTTATCATTCATTAGAGGAATCGGTGGTACTTAAGGAGTTAGATGTAACTATAGGGGCAAAACGATAATTTTTGTCAAGCTGTACTTACGAGTAATTTGTGAAGAGTCATCGAACTGTTGACTGGTTGTATCTAATGGACACACAAATATATCTGTAGTGCAAATAGTGCAGCTATTGGTCTTTAGTGTAGTGATCGGCAGTTAATGGATGTTGAGTAATTTAATTAAAGGAGTTTAATTAATTATTCAAATACCATTTGAACTTCAATCTGCAGGTCCATAAGATCCCTTCTATAGCTCAACAAGGATCATTGAGAATTGATTTTTGACTAATTTAATGGTTCAAATTAATTGAGAAAATTAGTTATATCTGATATAATTAATTTAGATTAACTATATGTGATATAACTAATTTAAATTAATTATATGTAATATAATTTGTATTTGATACATTATAATATAAAATTTATTTTGAGAGGAATTAAATATTTGAGTACAATTCAAATACTAATTATATAAATGAAATTCATATAACTAAATTAAATATGAGTTTAATTTATATTAAATGTCATGAATTATTTGAGAGTTTTAAAACTATAGACTGTATTATATTTGATATAATGTAAACTATAGGCCATGTGTTATATTTGATACAACATATAGTCATATATGTATATAATGAGTTATATATATATATATATATATATATAACTTATAATATTATTTTTTAGTTTATTTTAAATTAAAGGGAGGGAGTTACAACTTCCCTCAATACTCTCATAAAAAAAAACGTGTGAGTGGGAGGTTACTTCCTACAATCTTCTTCTTCCTGGTTTTTTACGCATCTCTAAACACTGGGTTGTTCTTCTTGATCTCCCATAAAGCACATAGGGAATATTTATCTTCTAAATCTTTCTCCCTCTCCCAAAATAAACAGAGCCCACACTCTCATGTTATTCTCACCCTAGCTTAAGGAGAATACAAAAGATTATTTCTTGGTGGTAGCCATCTTAGATTGTTGTTTTTGGTTTGAGGAGAATTGAAGAGTTTGTGACAGGTGGGAGAAGGAAATCGTGAAGATAGGTGGCTTCAATGGTAAGTAATCTAAACCCTTATTCCCTTCTTTTTATTGGGAAGCATGGTGTAAAAATTTGAATGACATGCATAACGTGTTTCTCTGTATTTAATATTGTGAAACTTAAAATTGGGATCGATCCTCGCTTCCGCTATGAATCTCATAGTCCATCAATTTCTTCTACCAATTTCCAAATTAATTCAATAGGTTAGAGAAAGACCTTTTGTCATCAAGCTTAAATTGGTGAATCAACTTCAACTTTTTCCAAATCTCGTAAAAAAATGTTTTCCAAACCAAAAATGGTTTTCAAAGAATATATCATTGATAGTATTTGTAAAAGTTCTCTATAATTTTATTCATTCAATTCACTCACATTTGTCATTTCGTACAAAAATAGGCAACATCCCTATAATAAATACCATATATATATTTGAGGTTTAAATTTTGCTTTGATGGATGAAATTTGAATAATATTTTATTTTGGTCCTTAAATTTTTTAAAAATGCTCGAATTAGTCTCTAAACTTTAAAAAGTATTTATTTTGGTCTCCGATATGTTAAGAATTTTGTTAACTATTTAATAAAATAAAGAGGTGGCTTGTATTTTTTTTTTTTATAATTAAGCTACTAAATAAGTTAAGTATGCTAAAAAAATATAGAGGTTCAATTTTGAAAGTGACAAAACAAGAGAATTTAAAATACATTTTTAATTCAAAATTTTGGTCGTTTAGTATTTTGGCGTGTTAGTTGTTGGCATTTACTTCACATTCATATTTCTCTATACATCTAAAGTTTAATCATCTAAAAATACAATATCCTTCATATTTCTATTGTATAGTTAACAAAATTTCAATGATAAAGAGTAAAATAAACATTTTTTAAATATTTAGTGATTAAAAAAAAAATTTCGAAGATTTAAATATCAAAATAGAGCAATATTTAAAATTTAAGGATTAAAATAAGATTTAAACTCATGACGTCTATTTTTTAGTTCAACTATACGAATATGGAGGAGTGAGAATTCGAAGTTTTTAGATAAAAAGCACGAAAATTTGTAATTTGACGTTTGCTTTTTTTGTTTTCCATTTGAATAATTTTCCAGTGCCTATCCATCCACTCAGCACCATCATGGCAGAACTCAAATTGTAGCTCTTCGTGCGCTCATACGTCATTTACCAAGCTGCCTCTCGATGTTGACTTTCTTTCTTTCCTTTTTTTTTCGCATTGTTCAATTAAAATCAAGGTTTAATTTTCTTCTATGCCTATTGATTTGGATCCGACTTTTTCCCACCGCCACATTGGACTGCTGTGGCAATTTTTGGGCCAAGTATTTCCGGAAGGCTTTCTTCGCCAATAATAGTCGGCTAAACACGTGTTAGATTCAATCCAATTATTCAAATTACTTTCAACTCAAACAATTTTTATTAAAGAATGAACTCAATCCAACCAAACCTTGAAAATTTTAGATTTTGATTTTTAATTGTATTATAAAATATCAAACAATTATTTTAAATTATTGGTGGATAATAAATAGTCTAAAAAATCATGAAATAAGTGAAATTAAAATAAATATGGGTGTATATAATTGTATTGGAACTAAAAAAAACATACTTTTTAATATTAATAATGAGTTCGGATTCGATCGGATTGGTTCAGATTATTTTTTGTGAACCTATAAACTAACCCAAATTATAAAGTTTTCATTTATTTGAACCTAATCCAATCTAAGTAAATTAATAACTCAACCTAAATCGTATGAATTGGATTGATCGAATTTTTCGAATCATCAGATTTTTTGACACACCCGTGATAGTTGTGTCGTCAATCTAATTTTAACTAAGGACCAATCTGCAATCTCGAGTTGTTTCCCCAAAATAATTGTATCAAATAAGATATAGTGTGAACAATATATCACAATACACGAGGATGGCAGAAGTAGTGAGGATTAATATATATATATCAAAATCATGTTTACTCACACTTAAAACTTAATAAATCAATGGTAATATGAAAAGTGGGTCCTATTTGATTATTTTGGTGTTGTTTATTTATGTTCTACGTATTGTCCATTTCCAAGTTTATAATAATAAAAAAAAAACATAAATGGATTGATGAATGGATGGTGTGGTAAATCCAACTATGTCGTATCGTTATCGTTACCGTTACTATTATGCTTACAATTATCATTACCGTACCAAAAGAAAATTTTTGAATTCTGACACTTTTATTATTACCATTGTCGCTTTATTACCGTTTGTCCCTCAGAGGTAAAGGTAACCGTAACGATAACATTAAATTTGACAAAATTCATAATTTTAAGTAAACGCAATAAAAAACAATCAAATTACATTTGCGATTATAGCCTACTATGATTGAGTTATCAATAGAATTTCATTACGACTACACCAATTGTCATTATGAATTTGTAAACATGGCCTAAAGATTAAATTTTGTTAGATTATATTTAAATAAATGAAAAAAATTAAAATTGAGCTTTTTTTTGTTACAATAGGTAGGGGAGGAGAAACAAATTTTTGACATCAAAATTTATAGTACTTTATACTCATTGAGCTATACTCATTTTATTAAATTATTGTTGAAACTTACCCTAAAAGTTCAAAAAGGTAGTTTTGTTTAATTTTCATAGTTTTTTTTTTTCAATTGTCAACTTAAATAATACAATCAAGGAAGTTAAATCGACACTTTATAATTATTTTCCAATTTTCCACACTAAAAATTTCTTCTTTTTTCCCCATAAAATGCCTAATTAAATTTCCAAATGAAGAACTCTATTTTTTTTTAAAAAAAAAAAAACGATGTAAGTGAAATATTTTCGTCCTTTTTCATGCACATCTGTGTTTAATATCGATCTTTATTCAGTAGTCATTTTGTATTCTTGAATTTTCTAGCAAATTGTTTTATCGAAATAAACGTGCCAACTTGTTTTATGCTAGAGACCCAAGTACAAAAATCCCTCTATTTAAAAGTTTCGAGTTTTTTAAGTTAATTAGAAAAAGGGGTGAATTTCAAACTATTTAGAAAAATAGGGTTTTTTTTTTTTTTGCTTTTAATAGAATGTGTTTCTTAGAAAAACGCATTTACATTGGAACTTGTGCCATCATAAATTTTTTTTAACACAAGTTCGATGATTGATGAAGATTTAACGATTTTGTTTGTATATTTATATTTTAATGCAGCTATTGTTAAAAAGTTTTTGCCAACACTCCACCTGGGATCAAATCTCATTATTTTCCCTTCCTTGAAAATTTTAATCTTAAATATTAATAATCCTATAATTTTGCAAGAAAAAAATATATAATTAATTCATCATTTTTATTTGATGTTATAATAACTAAAATCATATTTTAGTAGTGGTAAATTTTAATTTAAATACTAAATACAAATTCGAAAAGTATTTAATTTTTTTATGCTTAAAAATATATATATTTTTAATTTAAAGTGTATGCTATGGATTTGAAAGTCAAATTAGACTTTTGAATACTCTACTCTAAAAATAGTCGAACTAAAAAAAATAATTAATAGTTAAATGATAATTTAAATACTAAAATATCAATCAATTTAAAGTATAATATAAAAGAACTAATATATCATTAAAATAAACAACGTGCAGTCAATAAATAAAAACACTTGAACACCTTTAATATCTCAATATTTAAATTATATTTTAAATATTATTTTATTAAAATAAAATTATATAGATACCTAATTCACTAATTATACATTTTTGTGATATCATTACTGTTTAAAATAAAATTAAAACATGTTATTGTGGTTTTTGTTACTATAAATAAAATTATAAAGTTTCTTGATATATTAATCATTACTTTTTATATATTGTCACATTAGAAATATAAAGAGAAATAAATTTATAACTTTTTAAGAATTATCTAAGGACATCGATATTTTTATCAATATTTTCATAAAACTAAGACTTCTATATTTTCATCAAAATTGATATTTTCAACTTTGGTTGATATAATAATTATAATTTTTCTCACTAATATTGTTTAAAAAAAAATCAATAGTGAAATCGTAATATTTTGAAATCAAGATATCCAATTGAAACAAAATTCAAATTTGAAAGGTAAATTTGTAACATCAAAAAATTGAATGACTAAATTGAAACCAAACTTACTCAAAATTGAATAATTAAAAATGTAATATTTCGAAACATATAAACCATATATAAATTAGATTCAAGATTTAGAGATCACTCATATTTTTCTGGTAGAAAAATAACCTAAGTAGAACGAAAAAATGGTTTAAAGGAAAAGGAAGATAGGTAAACAAAAGGGTTAATAAAAAAATTTAAGTTTTTTTTTTTAAAAAAAAAAAAGGAAAAAAAAGAAAAAGAAAAATGAAATTGTAACGGTCTAACCGAAGTTAACGGGAATAGATTAAAAAAGGAAAAAATAAAAAAATAAAAAGGTGAAATGCACTAAATAACCCCATTGCTCTAAATAATTTTGAAACAACCCCTTTTCCCCATTTTTTTTTTTTTCTAAAAACATCCCTTTTTATCCAATTAACCCAGTTTCGGCGATCCAATCTGACTGATTATTAATTTAATTTGGTAAAGTACTTACTGATAGTGTGATAATAATATATAGCTGTTTTATATCTACTTTTTGTTCCATTTGGAGTTGTTTCGGACAGATTTAATTGGTTTATTTAGGGCATCTTCTTACAAACGATTGTTATGTATTGTATTGTATAAATAAATAAATAAAACCCTTAAACTTGAATCACAATTGATTTAGGCTTAGTTTGATATTGTTGTATCATTTAAAATAATCGTTGATAACTGTACTTATAAAAAAATTAGCTATTAAATGAAGTGAATTGATGTTTGGTAAATTTCTCTTAAATTTATAAAAAGAAATAGGTTATAGTGTTTGATAAATAAATAAATTTATAAAATAGAGTTACAAATAACTTTATTTTTTTAATCTAAAATTTTAAAATGATATATTTGATTTGTTATAGGTTAATTTTTAACATTGAGGAAAATAGCTCGATATGATATATTTTTTTAAAAAAATTGATGCATTTAACTCATAAAAATTAGAAATAGATTTGATTATATGATAAATGGATAGATATATAAAATAAATCTTATTTTTAAAATATAAAATTGAAAGTTTACCATCCATTAAAAAATTTATCTGATTTTAGAGGAATCTAAAAGTTAATATAGGATACTATTTTAAAATAGACATGAAATTAATTTTTTAAAATGATTTTAACAAAATTGAATCATCACTTCTACCTCTCCCAAAAGTAATCTCAAATGGACGTTTAAACGTTCACACCTCATAAATGTTACACGAGTATTTAAGTGGATATCAATACTAGGATTTTTCACCTGCCATTCAAATATTTAATACACACAAAAAAAAAAAAGAAGAAGAAGTTATATTAACACCCCAGTTTTTTTCCATTTGAGATCAACAAGAGGTTGTGTATATCTGTTTATTATATGAAGAATTTTGAGTGACTTTTGGAGCTAGCAAAGATTAAGTATAAACCTAGTTTGGTAACTATTTTTTTTTTTAAAAAATAAGTCTATATCATCCACATCTTTTACCATGATTTCCATCTTTTTTAAGTACAATAGTTGAATTCTCAATCAAATTTTAAAACAAACAATTTTTTGAAAGCTGTTTTTTTTATTTCTCAAAATTTAGCTTGGTTTTTTAAATCATTGGTGAAAAGTAAATAACAAAAAAAAAAAGAAATTTGGAGGTGAAAGTAGTGTGTGTCTATAGGCTTAATTTTCAGAAATAAAAACAAAAAACAAAATGATTACCTAAGAGGCCATAACTTTTCATTTGTTATATTTTGTTCTGTAAACTATATAACAAAGTAATTAGGTATTTTTTCTTTAATGTTCATCTGCTCGACATCCGTATTAGTTAATTTATGTGACTCAAACAACGTATGCATACTGTTAGGGTTGATGCTCTAAATCTCGTAAGGTCCTATAGTTTGTAATGGTAATGTACAAACATATTATTTATGTAATAAAATATGTGATGTTTTATTTCAAGATTAGTTGCATTAACCACAAACCAATAAACTAACATCCATGGTTGTCTTATAACTTCAAAATGTATGTAGAGACATACGGATGGATTATGTTTAAGTAATAACCTAAATGGTCTGTAGTAGATGAATATGGATGGATACATTTTCCTTGTGACACTATGATTATGACCCGCTTTATAGGTGTTACAATTGTTGTAAAGTGCTACAAATGATCTGATTTTGATCATTTATGTGAAGACATGTGAGCGGGAATATTCTATACAAAGGAGTTTGTATAAGACCGGACCACGATGCTGGGATTGTCCTAAACTCGCTGTTTGTAAATGTTGGTAACATATTTTATTTATCAATAAAAATATTGTTGAATATTTTATTCAATAAATTATTGTTGATATTACATTCTTTTATGAAAATTCAATAAAACAAATTCATGGCTATAACATGAATACTTTAACTTTATATGGCGACATAAAAATGAAGGAAATCGTGCACGAGGATTTCCATGAGCAACGGAAAGTTCATTCCAAATTACAATCATATATGAACTTTACAAATTATAGTCATAAATAGAAACATACGGTTATGCATTCATTACAGAAATTACAGCATGATAATACAAATACTCAAGAAGAAATGCTACACACATTTGTAGACTCATCTCCACGCTCCTTGATCATGAACGCTCGAACACAGCAACCTCTAACGCTCGTTCAACACGACAGCTACACTATATAAACACCGCGCACTCGAACTCAGCGATCGCCTCGATCACAAACACCCCAACAACACGAACGGCCTCCACAGAATCTCGACGGCGTCGAGTTGAGTATGACATCACCAAGAAGGCTACCTTGGTATTCTCGGTATGAGAATCCATAGGGTGGGCTCTGTGTGGACTTGGTTTGAGGCAGAAGACGGAGGAAACAATAATCGTATAAATGATTGAGCAAGTGGGAGAAGACAAAACCTATCGTATAAGTTGATGCCCAATCGTTTAGCAAAAGCTAAGTGATCGTTTAGCTCATCGCTTAGCTGCGTGTCTGTTGCCTACAAACACTACACGATCATTTAGCTTGCTCCAAGTTGTTGCTTAGTAAATCCTATTTACTTGACAACTTTCATTCCATGAGATTATTTTCCGAGAGAGAAAATCTCAAGCTTACCAAAACTTACTAAAATTAGGAAAATAATTTCCCTTTTATCTCACGGCTACCATGAAACCACCAATAACCTCTCACTCAATTGGTTATTAGAGAAAATGAATTAATTATCCAATAATTAATATTATTATAAATATAAATGATAACTAACTTATCATACTACATTTATAACCTATAGTTTTAATCTTTCATCTCATAAAACATATAAACCATAGTTATTTTTCTATTCCATGGTACTTAATGTAAATCTCATTTACATTAATTCTTCACTAGACGTATCTCATACATCATACCGATCGTATCATATATAATCGAATTACCTCTTGTCAATTTGAACATTTCAAATCAACACCAAGAACTGATCCTCAACTGAATCCATTGAGCTACCCAGGGGACCTTATGGACCTATAGCTCAAAGCTTCAATGGTACATGAGTAACTGACTAAACTCTTTAGTCACGGGATCCACCATCCGTTAACTATCAAACACTCCACTAAAGACCGACAACTGAACTCTCCTTACCACATAAATATTTTGTGTTCATCTTAACCAATCAGAAGTGCGAAAACCTTTCATAGATCGCTCATAAGTACAGCTGGGACAATAACCGTTATGCCCCTGTAGTTACATCTAACTCCTTAAGTACCACTGATCCCTCTAATGAACATAAGTCATAGTCCTACTATGACTGAGTCCCCTCTTCCAAAGAGAAGCCGAGGCCACTATGTTCAAGCCCTGGAATCAGTACTTAAGGGAGCAATCTCTCTACTTATCCCTGCTTCAGGAAAGAAGTGAATTCCATCTTGTGTATTGAGTTCCCAGCTCCCAAATCAGACAAGTCCCCAAAAAGGTAGGCATGTTGGGTTGGCAATCTGGCCACTCTCACCCATACTAATCACAGAACTGCCCTTAAAAGCAGAAGTTCCCAAAACACTCAGGATTGAGGTCATGTCACCTATGGTTATTTAAGTGAGATGTAAGTCTCTAGTATCAATGACATTATATACAGAGTCTAGTCATCTAGTGGTTCGGTCTTATACAAACTCTTTGTATAAGACATCCTCGCTCGCAAGTCTCCACATGAATGGTCAGGATCTACCATCTATAGTAGTTTACAACATTTGCAAACCTCTACAAAGTGGGCCGAATCTGTAGTGTCACCAGGATCAAGTATCCCACCTTAATCCTTATACTATATACCTATTTAAGTTATCACTTAAGGCATGATCCACTTGTATATCACATATACATGCTTAAGTTCACATAAGATAACCAAGGAGATTTGTTTATTGGATATGAGTAAATGCCAGAATGAAAATAATATTTATTTTACTCATCAAACAATGTGTATCATTACAAACAACGAGACTCCGGGAGAATTAGGACACCAATCCCAACAAAAATATGATCAAGTTTTAGTATGTAGCCAAAATGCTTTATAAGTATATGGATGAGATTGGGTACCTCATCTCGGTAACGCTATTGGACTCAGACCATTTTGTATACTGATACAAATAACATGATCTAAAAATCATTCATATGGAGAAATATGAGTGTGGGCATTCTGTGCAATGAGTTTGCATAAGATCGGACCTCGAAATAGTCACTTTTCTTTATAACAACCGTTTACTGTTAAAAGTGACTATTTCAAACTCAATGACCTAGAGTAACTCGATCTTAATCCTGAACTAACTGTGAACTCTTGTTTATTCGGTATTATCCTTTGATCTGCATAGGTGAGAGTAGTCCAACAACACTGCTTAATAAGTCTCCCATATTGGAAATAAGACTGAATAGATAGTTGGGGAAATAGCTTTGCAATAGAAATTCACTCCTACCTGACTTCAGGTTAGCAGATAGGTTGTTCTCTTAAGTGTTGATGCCTAGTCTTGAACAACGGGGCCTCGTCCTCTCATGAAAGAGAGGGTTATGGTTTATAAGTTGGACTATAAGTCAATTGTTCAATGGAGGATCAGTGGGAGCTTAAGATGTTGGGTTTTATGTCCTAAAAACTCTCAGTTTGTAAAATGATAAACATTTTCTATTATCAATATACTTGTTATTGATCTCATAAATTGTATGAAAGTCTAAATCCAATAAACTAAGACTCATGACTATTGTATGAGTACTTGAACTTTATGTGGAGATATAAGAGTGGATCGGGTTCGAGTAAATAGTCAAAATGATCTATGGTACATGAATGAGGTTGGGTACCTTATTTTGGTAACACCATTGGATGCGGCCTACTCTGTAGTTGTTACAAAGAGTTGTAAAGTGCTACATACGATGTGATCCTAATTCGTACATGTTATGACATGAGAAGTGGGGGCGTCCTATGCAATGAGTTTGCATAAGATCAAGACCAAGAAATAATCCACTCTTACTTTATAACGATGTTTACTGTTTAAGACTGACTATTTCACCTAGATGACCTAGGTAACTCGATCTTGATCCTGAGCTAACTATGAACTCCTGTTTATTTGGGATTGCCCTTAGATTTGCATAGTTGGGGGTTGGCTCAACAGCGCCGGCTCAATAAGACTCCCATTTCAAGGGTAAGACCGGATAGATAGTTGGGGACATATGGTGCAAGACGGAGTTCATGCCTACCCGATTTAGGGATAGGAGAAAGGTTGTTCTCTTAAGTACTGGATCCAGGTCTTGAACAAGGGGCCCCACCCTCTCACTGGGCTGAGAGAGTTTGGTTTGGTGATTGGATCATAAACCAGTTGTTCATTGGAGGATCAGTAGGGACTTGAGGAATAAAACGTAATCTTAGAAGTAAAACAGATATTTGACCCAATCGTTATTATGAACAATTTGTCAAGGGTGGATTTGCTGATTATGGTTAAATCATGTGGACATAATATATCTACATGAGGGGAGTGCAACTATGGCTTTAGTGGAATGACCCATTAGTTAACGAATGGAGATTAATTTGGTCTAATGAGTTTAGTCAATTAATCTCGGATCGTTGGAGCCCATGATTTGTAAGTCCGCGAGGTCCATCTACTAGTCTGTAATGATCTAGCTCTAGAAAAGCGTGATAAGTTAATTTGAAACGTTCAAATTAGAATTAAGGGAATTAATAATTATATGAGATATAATTATGTTTAATTTTAGAATTAAACGGAATAGGAGAATTTATATATTTAAATATGATTTAAATATATAAAGATGGATATGTGTTAAAATTAATTTAATATTTGATATTAAATTAATTAAGTTTTATTTAATAATTAATTTATGAAATTAATTAATTTTTCATTTTTAAAATCAAATAGATTTTTTAAATCAAAATTTGATTTTTAGATAAAATTGAGAAATTGGAAAACTAAAACACAAAATGGAAAAATGGGTTTTTTCCATTATCCATCTTTGAAGTAGCTCACACATGAAGCAACTTCTTGCCTTTGTCTTCTCCAAGCATGAGCTGCAACTCATGCAGCTCTTCTCTTTGCATGTTGATCTGCAATATAATGAAGAGATTGGAGTGAAAATCAGGCATGCAATCAAACGAGTTTTGAGAGAAAATTCGGTTTGAAGAATGGTTTTTTAACAAGGTTGTTGCAGTGAGATTTTCTCCTTTATTCCTTGATTCAAGCTTGTTTTGAGTCCCGAAACTCAATCTAGAGCAATTCTACAAGAGGTGTGTCTTGAAACCCATTTTTCTACAGACACATGCTTTATATTATGCCAAAATTAGTGAATTAGAGTGCTTAGATGATCCTTGTGCTTCTGCTGTTGTTGATACAATCCTACAATTGATATCAGAGCATCAAATAAGCATTCAATTCGGTCTAATTTTGGTTTAGTGGGTGTTTTCTATGAGAAATATGAAACTGGTGTACTGATATGGTTTTCTGAGTTTTGGCTGTTTAATTCTCTTTAATTTCTCATTTAAATTTGTAATTGGCTCTTGCTTGATGAGCTTTAATATGTTCCCAAGAGTATGTAATTTATTTGGAGTCATTAGAATTGAAATTAAGCTGTAACTTGAAGAAACAAGCGAAGAGGTCGAGTAGCAGTTCCAGAAAATCAGCCTCTGTTCTTATCGTCGCTGAGGTTCCAGTTGTTAAACGATCGTCTAGCTCCAGACGTTACATGATGTGAAGAAAAGCTAGACGATCATATAGCAATGTGCGCTGGTCGTTTTGATGTTGAACGCAAGACGATTGTGTACCTGCGGGAGCTAAACGATGCGTTCAATTTGCTAACGATAGCATCAAGCGATCGTTTAGCTTTGGCGTGGGAACTAAACGATATGTTGAATTTACTATACGATGGTACTATGCGATCGTTTAGCAATGATGTGCTCTAAGTGATGTGACGAAGTGCTATGCGATAGCGCTGAGCGATCGTTTAGATGCGGAGCTAAGCGATCATGTAGACGAAGTGCTAAGCGATGCATTCAAGTTTTTATGCGATGGAACTAAACAAATCGCTTACCTACGATGTTGAACGACGCGATGATGTTCTATACGATGGAGCTAAGCAATCGTTTAGCTACACGACAGATACTGAACGATGACATGCAATGCTAGACGATGGTGTTAAGCGATCGTTTGGTTCTATGCGATAGAACTATGCGATAGCTATATGATAACTAAGCGATGCGATGAAGAGCTATACGAGAGCTCTGAGCGATCGCTTACCACAATCATTTATCTTTGATTGGGAGCTAAACAATGCGTTGAGTTGCTATGCGATAGCACTACGCGATCGTTTACTCTATGCGACAGCTAAGGGATGTGTTGAATGCTATGCGATGGCATTAGACAATTGTTTACCTTTTCGCGCGCTAAACGATCTGGCAAAATGCTAGACGATGGTCGCCATTACTAAACGATGAGACTTAGCGAGATGTTAAACATGTGCAAGGGCTTCCGGTTCGACCGGTTCTCTTGTGGTTTGGTCCGGTTCAGCTTTGAATGGTTCTTGGCTGGTCTGGTTCAAGCTACTTGAGTTCATTTTGGAGTGGTTCGAGCGGTCTGGAAGTTATTTTAGGCTTCTGTTTGCTTTTTTTTGCCAAAACTAAAACCATATCAATTTGTGTTTAATTATTTATGCATTTGATGTATGTTATAATTAAATAAATCTTGTATGTGCATATAGTATGTCATTTAGATTTAAAATCCCACCATAGGAAGCATGTAACATGCATTGAAAGTATGTTATAATTGTTATAATATATAGTATGCATGTTAGGGTTTCTCGTATTTAATATAAATATTATATTAAATCTTGAATGCCTCGTGTATGTTGTGAATATTTAGCATGCCTAAAGTTTTATAAGTTGTTATAAAATTGGGTTAGACATTTAAAATTCATAAACAACAGCTGCATGCTCACGTAGGTTGGCCACCTGTTTTAATTGTTAAAACTTATAAAACCAAACTTACAAACTCAACTGGTATATAATCCTGTCTAAGGTTGGGGGTTCTTAAGTTGACGGTTTACGGAACACCTCCTACCTGAAGATTATGGCCGAATTTTTTAGCGTTGGTAACCGGTTTTATGGGCATACGTGAGTGATGTGAGGTAATAAAATGGTTTATCACCTAGATATCATAGGTTAAAATCCAATTATAAGAGTTATACTTGGATAAATCACATAGACTTAGGGTTGTTTTATTAGCCGAAAAGAACCTAATTATAAATATACTCAAATAGAACACTTCAGTGGCAGTTTAATAACTTTTATATGATAGAGTTATTAGAAAACTTCAGTGGGAGATTAATAACATACGATACGTTCTTTTTAGCTCTCACGTCTCTAAGAGTTCACAATCTAGATTTAAACTGTACTTCATGTCACCCTGGGAGTGACCTCCTTACGGAGAATATTCTTTTAGCTTAAATCTAGATTTCGATGAATAAGAGGAAGTAGTTCAAATATAAGTTTATTATACGATAAATAGATTTCAACTGTCACGTCTCCATATAGTTTACATCGTGAGATTCATATGACGCTTCGTGTCACCCTGGGAGTGACCTCCCTACGGAAAGTATTTTGTATGAGTCAATATCAAGGTAAATGGAGGAAGTAGTTCATAGTAAGTGGGTGAAGGATATGTGTCAATATATACTGTGGTCTCTTCCATTAGTCTGAACCGTGATATTCCTATGTTGCGCCCGCTGGTTAGCTTTAAGCGGCCCTTTGCTAGTTGTTTAGCGACGGCTATCCCCACGAAGGGTTGTAACATAAGATTCGAAACAACATAGGCTTCAGTAAAATGAATAGGGTTTTATAGTTCTGGCTTAGATGTTGTCTTCTATTTCGGAGGAAAATTCATACCATCCTATAGGATCTGAAAATGGCGGGTCACACTTACAAGAATTACTAAGTTATTAGTAAAGATCTTGACTAAAAACAATAACCAAACGACTATAGGAATAAAAGTTATTCCAGAGACCATAGGAATAAGAGTAATTCCAGGGATAGTGTTTAGTCAAAATTGTTTGTTTTAGTGAAGAAGTATCTGACTGCCCCACAGTAGCGCATATTCTGACTCACTAAAATATCATTGCAATTAAATAATGGTTATGGGTACATTATTACATTTTCTAAAACTTGATTTTGGATTTAGTTACAATTTGCTAATTAGAATTTGTTTGAATTTTATCAACATGTCGAATTCTAGTATACTCACTTCCGATGTATATAACAATAAAATCAAATCAACAAACAAATTACTAGCAATTGATAATACCAACAGAGTTTTAACAGAGGACTGTCCTCAATCTTCTAACTCATCTAAAATTATGAATTATATAGACGAGGATGCTGAATTCGAACAATAAGATAAATATGATTTACTTGTTATCGAAGCATGTTTAGTGGAAAACGATAAAATCTGGATAATTGATTCAGGTGTCGCTAATCATGTATGTACTATCTCACAAGAAACAAGTTCTTGGAGACAGTTGACAAAAGGTGAAACGATCTTTAAGGTAGGGCCGGGGAAATTGTTTCGGCCAAAGCAGTGGGAGATATGAAATTGTTTATAGGAGATAAGTACATTTATTTGAAAAATGTATATTATACTCCTTCTATGAAAAGGAATCTAATATCTGTTTCCTGTTTGCTAGAATAAAATTATAAAGTTTATTCCGAAAATGGTGAAGTGTTCACCAAAATGGGAAATAAACATATTTGCTCTGTAAAATTAGAAAATAACTTGTACATGTTAAAAGAAAAGGAAGATTTCTCCAATACCTATCTTTGGCATAGAAAAGTTTATTCCGAGGTCAAAGTTGTTTTGAACATAGAAATGTTTAAAACTGTTGGGAATCATAAGAAAAGGAAGATTTCTCCAATACCTATCTTTGGCATTTGAGGCTGGGTCACATAAATCTCAACAGGATTGAGAGATTGGTTAAGAACGGTCTTTTAAACAAGTTGGAAGACATTTCATTACCACCATGTGAGTCTTGTCTTGAGGGTAAATGACAAAAAGATCTTTTTCTGGAAAAGGTCTTAGAGCCAAAAAACCCCTAGAGATGATTCATTCAGACCTTTGTGGGCCTCTAAGTTAGAGCAAGATGAGGGTTTGAATATTTCATCAGTTTTATAGATGATTATTCAAGGTATGGGCATATTTACCTAATGCACCAAAAATCTAAAACTTTTGAAAAGTTCAAAGAGTATAATGTTGAGGTTCAAAACCAATTAGATAAAAAGATTAAAACACTTTGATCGGATCGAGGTGGTGAGTATATGGATACAGAATTCTAGAACTAATTGATAGAACATGGCATTCAGTCTCAACTCACAGCCCTGGCACACCCCAGCAAAACGGTGTGGCAGAGAGGAGAAACAAAACCTTGTTAGACATAGTTCATTCCATGATGAGTTACGCTTAGTTACCAAATTCGTTTTGGGGACATGCAGTTGAAACTGTGGTGTATATTTTGAACATAGTTCCGTGGAAAAGCATTTCTGAAATGCCTTACGAGCTCTGGATGAGACATAAAGGAAATTTACGTCACTTCAGGATTTGGGGTTGTCCAGCACATGTGTTGGTGCAGAATCCTAAAAAGCTGGAACATCGTTCAAAAGTATGCCTATTTGTAAGCTACCCAAAAGAAACTAAAGGTGGTCTCTTTTATGATCCTCAGGAAGATAAAGTATTTGTATCGACAAATGCAACCTTCCTAGAGGAATATTATATAAAGAACCATTAACCTCGCAGTAAGCTAGTAATAGAAAAAATGTCCAGAAAAACGACAAATGTATCAACAAGAGTTGTTGAACGAGCAGGTCCTTCAACAAGAATTGTTGATAGAGCAGGTCCGTAAACAAGATTTGTTGATGAAACTAATACTTCACATCCTTCTCAAGAGTTGAGAATGCCTCGTCGTAGTGGGAGGGTTGTGCAACAGCCTGACCGGTACATGGGTTTAACTGAAACTCAAATCATCATCCAGATGATGGTTTAGAGGATCCATTATCTTTTAGTCAAGCAATGAACGATGTGGACAAAGACCAATGGATTAAAGCCATGGACCTTGAAATGGAATCTATGTATTTCAAATCTGTCTAGGATCTTGTAGATCGACCGGAAGGGGTAAAACCCATAGGTTGCAAGTGGATCTACAAGAGACAACGAGACCAAGCTAGTAAGGTACGAACCTACAAAGCTAGACTTATGGCAAAAGGGTTTACCCAAAGAGAGGGATTAGATTTTGAAGAAACATTCTCTCCAGTTGCCATGATAAAGTCTATTAGAATACTCTTGTCCATAGCCACATTTTATGATTATGAAATATGGTAAATGGATGTCAAGACGGCTTTTCTGAATGGCTATCTTGAAGAGAGTATCTATATATCTCAACCAGAAGGGTTTATAAAACAGGGTCAAGAGCAAAAAGTTTGCAAGCTTAATCATCCATTTATGGATTAAAACAAGCTTCTAGATCCTGGAATATGAGATTTGACGCTGCGATCAAATCTTATGGCTTTGAACAAAATGTTGACGAACCCTGTGTATACAAGAAGATCGTCAACAAAATTGCCGCTTTTCTGGTGTTGTATGTTGATGATATTCTACTCATTTGGAATGAGGTAGAATATCTAGCTGGCGTTAAGAGATGGCTAGCTTCACAATTTCAAATGAAAGATTTGGGAGAAGCACAATATGTTATTGGAATCCAAATAGTTCGAAATCGCAAGAACAAAACATTGGCATTATCTCAAGCATCTTATATAGACAAGATGTTGTCTAGGTATAAAATGCAAAATTCCAAGAAAGGATCTTTACCTTCCAGGCATGGAATTCACTTGTCTAAAGAGCAGAATCCTAAGACACCTCAAGAGGTTGAGGAGATGAATCGAATTCCATATGCATCTTCAGTTGGGAGTTTGATGTATGCAAGGTTGTGTACTCGTCCCATATGTTATGTTATAAGAATTGTCAGCAGATTTTAGTCCAATCCTGCTCATGACCATTGGACTGCTGTTAAAATATTCTCTAGTATCTTCAGAGGATGAGAGATTATATGCTCGTGTTTGGTCTTAAGGATCTGATCCTTACTGGATACACTAATTCTGACTTTCAAGCTGATATTGATCCGAGGAAATTAACTTCAGGGTCAATATTCACTCTTAACGGAGGAGCAGTTATGTGGAGGAGCATCTAACAGAGTTGTATTGCGAACTCCACAATGGAAGCTGAGTATGTAGTTGCAAGCGAAGTAGCAAAAGAAGCAGTATGGCTCAGAAAGTTCCTGATAAATTTGGAAGTAGTTCCTAACATGCATCTGCCTATCACTCTCTATTGTGACAATAGTGGAGCAGTTGCAAATTCAAAGGAACCACGAAGCCATAAAAGGGGAAAGCATATCGAACAAAAATACCATCTCATCAGGGAGATTGTACACAGAGGAGACGTCATTGTCACTCAGATTGCTTCCCAAGACAATTTAGCTGATCCATTTACGAAGGCCCTCTTGGCTAAAGTGTTCGAGGGTCACCTAGTAGGACCAGGTTTACGAGCTTTGTATCACTAGGGCAAATGGGAGAATTGATGGGTATTGTGATGCCCTAGTTTATTATATTTATACATTTTATTCTCTCCATGTAAACTCAACATTGTATATATTTGTATATATTGATCCACTAGAGTTCTAGTCCAAGTGGGAGTATTGTTGGGTTTTATGTCCTAAAAACTCGTAGTTTGTAAAATGATAAACATTTTATTATTGATCTCATAAATTGTATGAAAGTCTAAATCCAATAAACTAAGACCCATGATTATTATATGAGTACTTGAACTTTATGTGGAGACATAAGAGTGGATCGGGTTTGAGTAAGTAGTAAAACTGATCTATGGTATATGAATGAAGTTGGGCACCTTATTTTGGTAACACCATTGGATACGGCCTACTCCGTAGTTGTTACAAAGAGTTGTAAAGTGCGACATACGATATGATCCTAATTCGTACATGTTATGACATGAGTAGGGGCGTTCTATGCAATGAGTTTGCATAAGATCAGGACCAAGAAATAAGTTACTCTTACTTTATAACGTTGTTTACTGTTTAAGACTGACTATTTCACCTAGATGACCTAGGTAACTTGATCTTAATCCTGAGCTAACTATGAACTCCTGTTTATTTGGGATTACCCTTAGATTTGCATAGTTTAAGGTTGGTTCAACAGTGCCGGCTCAATAAGATTGCCATTTTAGGGGTAAGACTGGATAGATAGCTAGGGACATAGGGTGCAAGATGGAGTTCACGCCTACCGATTTAGGGATAAGAGAAAGGTTGTTCTCTTAAGTATTGAATCAAGGTCTTGAACAAGGGGCCTCACCCTCTCACTAGGCTGAGAGAGTTTGATTTAGTGATTGGATCACAAACCAGTTGTTCATTAGAGGATCAGTAGGGACTTGAGGAATAGGACGTAATCTCGGGGGTAAAACAAATATTTGACCTAACCATTATTACGAACAACCTGTGAAGGGTCGACTTGCTGATTATGGTTAAATCATGTGGACATAATATATCTACAGTGAGAGGAGTGCAACTATGCGCTTTAGTGGAGTGACCCATTTGTAAACGAATGGAGATTAATTTAGTCTAATAAGTTTAGCCAATTAATCTCAGATCATTGGAGCCCATTATCTATAGGTCCACGAGGTCCCCCTACTAGCTCTAGAATAACGTGATAAGTAAATTTGAAACGTTCAAATTAGAATTAAGGAAATTTGTAATTATATGAGATATAATTATGTTTAATTTTAGAATTAAACGGCATAGGAGAATTTATATATTTAAATATGATTTAAATATATAAAGATGGATATGTGTTAAAATTAATTTAATATTTGATATTAAATTAATTAAGTTTTATTTAATAATTAATTTATGAAATTAATTATTTTTTCATTTTTAAAATCAAATAGATTTTTTAAATTAAAATTTGATTTTTAGATAAATTTGAGAAATTGGAAAACTAAAATACAAAATGGAAAAATGAGTTTTTCAATTATCCATCTTTGAAGTAGTTCACACGTGAAGCAACTTCTTGCCTTTGTCTTCTCCAAGCATGAGCTGCAACTCATGCAGCTTTTCTCTTTGCATGTTGATCTGCAATATAATGAAGAGATTGGAGTGAAAATCGGGCATGCAATCAAAAGAGTTTTGAGAGAAAATTCGATTTGAAGAATGATTCTTCAACAAGGTTGCTGCAATGAGCTTTTCTTCTTCATCCCTTGATTCAAGCTTGTTTTGAGTCCCACAACTCAATCTAGAGCACCAAGAGAATAGTGGGGAAGATCTTGAGGTGGTCTACAACAAGATATGGAGAAGATTGCAGTTGGAGAAGAAGCTTTGAAGAAGTTCTACAAGAGGTATGTCTTGAAACCCATTTTTCTGCAGAAGCATGCTTTATATTATGCCAAAATTAGTGAATTTGAGTGCTTAGATGATCCTTGTGTTTCCGCTGCTGTTGATACAATCCTACATAAGGAGCAAGATGTATTTACAGGGATAAAACGGTAATCTTTGACACAACTGTAAATACGAACGACCTGTGAAGGGTTGACTTACCAATTATGGTTAAAATGGACAGAAATATAACTACAGTGAGAAGAGTGCAACTATCAAGCTATAGTGGAATGTCTTGGTAGTTAACGAATATTGATTAATTCGGTTTAAAGAGTTTAACCAATTAATTGCAAATCGTTGGAGCTCATGATCTGTAGGTCCATAAGGTCCCTCTACTAGCTCATATTTTGGATTAGTAAATTGAGTAATTTTGGTGAGATTTGAAATTAGGGTTTAGAATTTGAAATGTTCAAATTCAATTAGAGTTTCTATTAACTGTATTTGATACAATTGAAATGTTTAATTTTATCAAATTAAAGAAGATTGGAGAATCGATTAATGTTTAAATTATAATTTAAATGTTAATTATATGAAATTAAATTCACTGTAGTTAAATTGATGTTTTATTAATTTAATATTAGATATTAAATTAACAAAATTAATTAAAATATTTAATTAATTAGTTTTTATATAAATTTAATTAATTGAATTAATTTTTATAAAACTAATTAACAAATAAATTTGTTTATTTATTTGATTTTAGAAATCATTTTTTGAAAATGCATTTTGAAAACATAGTGGAAATTTTCAAAAGTTGGAAATCTCCACTATGTGTGCAAACACCTTATTCATCCAATTCCAGTCAATCCATGAAGAATGAGCTGACCTCCATGCAAGCTTTGAGATTGCATGATGAAAGCTTTATAAATTAGAGTGTTTGGGCTGAATCATTAGCTAAGCATTCAAAATTTCTACAAGAATTCTGTAGAATTCAAAACCCTCAGCAAATCCTCTTTAATTTTATCAGAACCAGCTCAATTTAGTGTTTCCACCCCACAATCCTTGCAAATGAATAGTAGAGAAGATCTTTGTCATGGTCTACCTATAGATTGAAGCATATTCTCGTGGGGCTTAGCTGGTTGTGAAGAAGATTCATCAAAGGTATTATGTTCAGTAACCTCTCTTATGAAATAGTTTTTCTAAAGCATGTTTTAAACTCAAATTAAGTGTAATTAGAGTACTTATTGATTCTGATTTTCTCCGTTGCATGTAAGTTTACTCCATCACACAAAATGTTTAGTCTTATTATATAATGTCATTCATAAAAGAGACTTACATTTCATCAGGATAACCATAGGTAACATGACTTGAATCCTGAATGAGTTGTGAACTTCTGTCTATGAGGGTGGTCCTTTGATTTGTATAGGTGAAAGTGACCAGATCTTCGACTTAACAAGCCTACTATTTTGAGGTTTCATCTGATTGGAAAGCTGGAAACACAACTACATAATAAGAAATTCACTCATTCTCCAATGTTGGGGCAAATAGATAAATTGTTCTCTTAAGGGCTGATTGGGCTTGAACAATGTGACGCCATACCTTCTCCTGACCCGAGAGGGGTCTAATCATACTTGGACTATGATTTAGTGTTCATTTGAGGGATCAATGGTACTTGAGAAGTTAGATGTAACTACAAGGGGCAAAACGGTAATTTTAGCCCATCTGTACTTACGAGCAATTTGTGAAGGGTTTTCATACTGTTGATTTGTTATATCAAATGGATACAAAAATACATATGTAGTGCGAAGAGTGCAGCAGTCAGTATTTAGTAGAGTGCCCGACAGTTAATGGATGGTGAATAATTTAATTAAAAAGGTTAATTAATTATTCGCGTACCATTGGAGCTTCATGCTACAGGTCCATGAGGTCCCCTCGATAGCTCAACGAGATTTAATGAGAACCAGTTTTTTGATTAATTTGAATTATTCAAATTAATCGAGGGAATTAATTATATATGATATAATTAATTAAATATTAATTATATGTGATATAATTACTATAATGTATTTAATACATTATAATATTAAGTATTTATAAGAGGAAATAAATATTTGAATATGATTCCAATATTAATTATATGAATTAGATTCATATAATTAAATTTAATGGAAATGTGATTTATATTAAAAGCCATTACTGAGAGAAAATTGAAACTATATGCTATATTGTATTTGATGTAATATAAAAACTATACGTTATATGTTTTATGTGATATAACATATAGTTATATATATGTATAATAAATTAGTTATCATATAAATATATATATTATATTATATTATTGTTCGATTTGGTCCTTTTTTTTTTTTTTTTTACCAAAACTGAAAATCGAATTGGTACCCCTCAATTTGTCTTATAAGTGAATAAAAAACATCAATCTCTCCATCGGTTTCGAATCAAACTAAACCAGTATGGTTTCAGTTCAAAATGCTTTGATTATGATTTTAACCGATCGTTCACCAAATGTATTTTGAGATTGAGGTGAGATAAAGAAGAAGGTGAATGTGACATAATGAACAACGACGATGAAAACAATCGAAGTTAGATGCGACCAAAAAAAAAAAAAGAAAAGAAAAGAAAGAAGAAGAAGTTGACAACGACAGAGACGGAAGCACATGAGCAAGAAGTTGTTGGCGACAAAGATCGTAACGCATGAGTGACGAATCAAGAAGTGAATCGACAACGACATTTAGGTGATAATACATGTAGAATAGGGTGGCAAGATGGTGCATGCAAAATAAAGAAGTCAGCGACCATAATGCGAGTGAAAGATATTGAGGGAGGGAGGGAAAAAACAGGGGAAGTGAAAGAAGGCGCGCACGTTGGTAGGGAAGAAAGAGACAAAATTGAAATTAGGATTTTGTTGTGGGTGAAAAAGTGAATGTTTATTTAGCTAAATATGGAGACCAACCCATAGGGTCAGTCATGATGTCTAAGTATGGAGGCCAACCCTCAGAGACGATCATAGAGCTTGAGAAGGTAGATCCTATGAAAGTAAAGATTATGCTTGAGTATTGTACTGTTGCGCATGATTGAGTCACTAGTATAATAAATCCCACAATCTACAATGGTTAATAATGACTTGAATAATGATCCTAGGAGTTAATTAGTCAAATAACTGTTACGAAATCCATTTTTATATAATTGAGAGGGCTCGTGACATTTGAAATACGCTAAAATACATTCCAACTTCTATACTTTCTAGCTCTCTCTCTAAACAATCACTGATTTGATTGTTGGAGTGTTAGTGATCAAGCACTACACTAGTGTGGGTTTCTCTATTTTGCAGGGCTGTTGTTTGATTCTATCCCGAAAATTATAAATTCACCATTAATACCAAATTTCGATATCACACATCTTTCAAAAAGATATCTTGTTCGTTATTTCTTAGTTTATTTACTTATTATGTGGAGGCTAAAAGTTATTTAAGTAGACAAGTTCTAAGTTAGATTATTTAAACGAGAGTTGGGATGGGAGGGTAGGTAAATTAATTATTGTTTTACTAGGTTCGGTTCGTTCTTATTAAAATTACATATTACCTAAAATTATTGACGACCGAGACCGAACCTCTCAGTTTTCTAAATAGATAAACCAAGAAAGCCAAAACTTCCATAAAAATCAAACTAATCTAGTTGGTTTGGTCCTATTTGATCTAGTACGTCCATTTGAGTCGTTTTTTTTAGCACCCATATATAGTATACCAATATACATTTGAAATGATGTTATCCATATTACAAAAAAATGTGCATTAACATGTATGACAAAATAGACGCAAACAACGATTTATGTGTATCGATGTTGTATCACAATCGATCATTGATAGATATTTATCACTAATTGAGTATATAACTCAATGATAATTATTGATACATTTACTAATTTTCATGGGATCGAATGTACAAATTCATATACTTCACATGCACTAAAAAAATTGACGTTTATCACTTATTTTCAATTAAATTTATCATCCATTTATAATATAAAAAAAAGAATTAACTAAATAAAGGATAAATTGATGGCATCCAACCTTTTTTTAGTAAGTGTTTGCATACTGATTTGTGATTAGCCATATCACAGAGCATACCATAACAACATAATAAAGAAGGATAGATAAGGGATATTTCACTTTGTTTTCATGTTCGTCTACCATTGATATAGGATACAGAAAGGGAAAATGGCAATAATAGCAAAAATAAACAAACAAATAAATAAATAAATTTGCAAATCTAGTAATGGTCTTTTTAGTCTTGCAAATATAACAAAAAAGAATGATTTATGTTGTTTTATCATTATGATTTTGAACGTAATTACACGTATATCAGTAATATGTCTGATATACTCTATATTCGGAATATCAATCAAACTACACGTATATCGAATAATGAACATTCATCATAATACAATTAAATTTGTAATGTCACGATATATATAAATAATATAATTTATATTTGGCACATCCGACAAGTCCTAATATTCAATTGAGGGTAGAGTTGAAATAATAAACAACAGGAAAATTATATTTAAAATTGTTGCTATTTTACAATTTTAGAAAATTATTTGTATGCGTGTATATATATTATTTTTAAAAATCCTATTTTAAGATATCTTTTATACTTCGGCTTCCCGAAGAAGCAAGAGAAAGCATTGGCAAAATTTCCCGCCCATTTCTCTGCACTTTACCCCATCAATGGCTCCCAAATCCGATAGCGCAGAAGGTGAACACTCGCATCGATCTTTTGAACTATTGCTCATATGATTTCCTAATTATGATTTTGATTTCAAATTTGAATTTATGATGTCTTCACGTAGAATTAAATCCTTCAATCCTAACTTCCTTCGTTCCTGAAATTTCCAGCGATCGTGCTCAACTTCGTAAATGAGGTACTTGTTTCATCACTATGCTTCACTGATTTCTTTGTTCATCCATTAACCGTTTGTAATTCTTCGATTCACTGGTTTACTTGCTTATTCTTCAAGTGCCTTTGTGTCGTCGTTTCCTCTCTTCTGCGCTTATTGCAGCGAGGTTTTACGCTGTGTTGTACTTATATCTTCCTGCTGTTTAGCTGTAACCCTAATTTGTACATAGAAGAACTTACTATCTTCCTCGATTGAGTGTTGGGTAAACAAAAACACTATTTAGAACTCATGTTATTTTCTCAAGGAGCGATTTGTTTCCGTGGACGTTCATTTCGCTGTTTTGTGCGTTTGCAGTTTCATTATGAAACTCTCGTGCACCACTATTGTCGGTTTTTTATTCTTTGGTGAGGTTTTTTGTGCTTTTCTTTTGAACGGAATTTGCCGCATTTTTGTGTTGTTCAGCAAAATCGTCCATTAAACTCTCAAAATGCTGCTGATTCATTACAAAAGTTCAACCTCAAGAAAACGGCGGTGCAAAAGGCACTGGATGCCCTCGCCGATAGTGGACGGATTTCTTTCAAGGAGTATGGCAAGCAGAAGATATATATCGCTCGGCAAGACCAATTCCAGATCCCCAATAGCGAGGAACTTACTCAGATGAAGGAAGCAAACGCCAAACTGCAGCAACATCTGGACGAGCATAAAAAGGTTATTAGCCAGGTTGAGGAAGGTAATGAAACTCGTGAATTTCTAAGCAATCCTCAATAATGTAAATGCTATGCATCACTTAAGCCATTTCAATTATGGCATTCAAGTTTGGAGAAATGAAAATAATAGTGTCATGATCTTTTGAAACAGAGATCCGAACGTTGCAGTCAAACTTAACGCTGGAACAGATGCGGGAAAAAGAAGCTATGCTCAGAAAGGAGGTGTATAGATGCTAAATCAGATAGCTGTAACTTTACTTCATTCTCATTATTGATTGTGTTACCCTCTTTATGTGTTAATGTCTCAAAAAGTGGCTCGTTTTATAAATGCTTGTCAGGTTAAGGAATTGGAAGACAAATTGGAAATATTGCGCGGAGGTGTAACGTTGGTGAGCCCAGAAGACCGCAAAGCAATTGAGCAGATATTCTCTGAGAAATTAAGCCAGTGGCGAAAACGAAAAAGGATGTTCAAAGATATATGGGATGCTATTACTGAGAACTCACCTAAGGATCTAAAGGACTTTAAGGTTCCCTCTCGTTATTTTGCTATGCCCCGTTTTTATTAAAGTTGTTTAGATAAACTACTTTGTATTCTTGCAGGAAGAACTCGGCATTGAGTACGATGAAGATGTGGGCGTGAATTTGCAATCATTTAGCGACATGTTACCACAAAATCGAAAAAGGCCCAGGGGAAAGTGAGTGATACCATAAACTGGGGCATCCAACAGTAAGAGCAGCATGATTTGCTTATATTACTTTTCTTTATTCAGTCCGTGTTTAAAGGCAAATGCAAGTAGATTCTGTCTGCCTAGAGCTTGGCTTTTGTATCACGAATACTTATCAAGTTGCTTTTTGTTGATTCATGCAAAGTTGAAGGCACCATTTATTTACTATAGTACTGCGTAAAGAAACCGCCGTCCATGACACTGTTAGCTTCTGTAGAATGGGTTTTTACCGTATTCTCATATTAACTTGGTCAGTGAGGTTCTTTCCCTCAATTGACTGTGAACTAAACTTATAATCCTTGTGCAATAAAAGAGAGTGATGGTCTCTGCTGTTGTATGAACTCAAAAAGAAAGATTCATTTCTTATCTGCACTATGTTGTACAGCCTTTAGCCTCATGGGTGCCCAATAAAGATTCATTTCAGAGGAAAATAAGGAAATCAGTGTTACATGCCTGAGATAGACGAAGAGGAAACTGAGATTATAAACCAGAGTTGAATAGACAATAAGTTACTAAGATCGTAACTATATACTCGAGAGTTAAGATGACTAGATGAATCCCTACGTGAAGAGAATTTTATATGCCTTTAGGGAGGGGGCAAAGTTGATAAACTCCCAACTATTTCGATACCATTTCAACGGACAAAAAAGTAGATGTTCAGGAAAACTAATTTGAATATTTGCACACTATATCAAGCTTAAGGTTCTTAAAATAAATGAATCCTAATTACAAAATTTATTATCTTTAAACAGAGTCAATCAGGATGCAATATATTCAAGCTCCTCAGTGCCCACGGACATCTATTGTCGTTATAACAGCTTCATTCCCTATGCTCAAGTTTTGTGCAGTGTTTTTGTTATCAGATTCGTCATTGTTTGCTGTGATCTCTGCAGACTCTGATTCGATCTTGTGACACTCAAAGCTCGAATTCCTCTCCTCAAGAGTTGAACTGCTGCTTTCTCCATTCCCAGCATCAACGTCACTCTCGTCAAAAGCCAAATCCTTCTCCAGCAAATCAATTATATTTATTGCTTCAATTGGAATCTCATTTTCCTTTAAACTAGCATCCCCTGCTTCCGAACTAGAAGAAGATATTGGCTGCTTCGATTCTATTCCACTTTCACTCTCTTCCGCTTCTATAGATGTACTTCCACCGTGAGTTTCCTTGTTTTCTGATTTCAATTCCATGTCAGCGTTCTTGGATTCAAGAGTTTCAGTGGATTTTCTTGGTTTTGAACTCGGACTACTCAGGTCATCATGATCGAGTGATTTAGATTGAGAGAGTTCCACAGCAGCTCTTGCTGCAGCTGCTGCATAAGCAGCCGACTCGAACGCTGCCTGAGCAGCATCTGCCACGTCTTTGTACTTCTTTCTTCCTCTCATTGAATCAGCATACCGATCGTCTTTCTCTATCTCTTCAGGTAAAATCTGAAAAACACTTTCCACTTTGGTTTCCTGCTGTGGTTGTTCCTTCTTCTCTTCTGCCACAACTCTCTCCTGCATCTATTTCGTAGGCAGTCAATAACTCAAACTTTTTTGTGGATAGCTACTTTCTATCTCATTAATTACATGCCGTACCTCAGTTGAAACTTCATAAGCCTCCAAATCTTTCAAAGTAATGCCATGTTCAGAAGCAATTTGTTTAAGTAACTTCAATTTGATCTCCAAGCTCGGTGGCCTAGCTGACAGCTTCTGAACTATCTGAAAAACCCCAAGATTACCACATCATTCAGTGAAAACAGCAAGGGAAAATTGGTATAAAAACACAAGCACCAGCCCTTCATTTGAAATGATCAGAACAAAGCATAACATACCATTGGACCAACAGCACAATTGTTGCGTAACTCAATAGCACGAGCAGTAAACTCCTTCCCAAAACGACTTGTAATAACTGAACGAATCTCTATAAGCTCTGGGAAATCCCCACATCTAGAAGATGCAAAAATCAAACCTGAAATTGCCTCCTTAATTTCTTCTGGACATTCTCTACATAATCATAATCAGACCCAATCCCATAGGTTATGTTCAAGGAAATCACGAGTTAACTCAAAAGGAAAAAAGAGAAAGCAAATGTTATACACATTTACACCTTCATATACCAACCTCTCATGTTCAAGTAGCTTAATTCTTTCCAGTACAACCTCACAGTAACTCTCTATTATCGCATACGCATCCAGCAGTTTCTGGTCCTTAATCACTTGCTCCACCTGTCAAAAAACTTTGTATTAGGGACATTTCAATGCTTCTTTTGTGAAAATATGGACGGAAATTTAACAGGTTATGAAGCCCAAACCCAAGCTTAAAGGTATGAAAGAAAAACAAATGATCTTACCCGAAAGAGGGCTCTCTCATGGTGGTCAAGCTGCAGCAACTGAACTACATCAGAACGAGCATGTGAGGCTCTAACCTGGCGCTGGTTTGCAAGAACAGCGAGCCGAGATATGGCCAAATTAACAAGAGCTTTGAACCTTGTGGTCTTGAAGCTTCTTCCCAGCAGTGCATCAAGCTTCTTTCCCATGATATAAAATGTCCGAATGTTTCTGAGAGATCTTTGTTAGGAGAACTCCGACAACTTCTCCTTTCTTGGAGGGAAAGAGGCTTAAAATACACAGCCACGTCAATAGGAGAATTATGGGGGTTAGCCACTTGGACGCCAGATGGAACACAAAAGGAACATAAAAGTAAAAGACAGGTTTAGACTTTAGGTCTTTGAAAATCTGCAGTTTTTTATAATTCATCAACTACCAAGTTGCCTTATTTTGAATTGGGTCTTTCTCTAGATAATCATTTTTCATGCGCGGAAGAAAAAATGATGTTTAAATCGTTTAAATTACTTTTTTATTTAGTACCATAAATTTCAAGATTCAAGATCTGTAATTAGTGAAAACGAGAAAAGTTTCCCATCAGTCAATATTAAATACCAATTTCTTCTCTTAATGATCGATGATCACATTTATAATAGTCAACAAGTGTGTATATATATCAATTTCAGATGTGGGCACAAGAACGGACAAAATTTAGATATAAAATGTCGTAATAATTACAAGTACATGAAACGTGTAAGAAAAAAGGGGAAGGTTTGACGAGCTTGGCGTGTAAAAAACACAAAATAAAGATCAGAGTAAACAACGGGCAGAAGGGTCTTTCCAATGAACCCATATTCTTAGAAAGTGTTGGATTTTCCCATTTTTCAACGAAAATTGTCAAAACCTGTAGTAAAGATTGAAAAGAATGGATGCAATTAAATTATTATGATTACCGTAAAAATAAAGAAAAATGGAATCAACTTTTTCATCAACTTTTATGAAGACAAGAAGACCAACTGAACTTGTCCAATAATATTTCGTACCTAACAAAATACCTATCGCCCATAATTCCTTGGTTACAACTTTAACGTATCAGCCGTAATGATTAGAAAAATCTGTTTTCTTCTGGGTGGTGCATAAATTCACATGTCCCAGTGGGAAAATTAAGGTCAATGGAGGGTAAAAGGTTAAAATAATGATACCAAAACCATCTTTTTTCTATTGATAGACTTATCACCTTATTAATTATTTTTTTATTTTTTGAAAGGAGAGGTGATTGGGTCAATTACGCCAACCAGTCTTGCTGTAAATGCAAATCCAAGTATGCAGGCAAATTACAAGAGTTTTCTCAACGACTTTTTCTGACGATTAACGCAACAACAAATTTCACGGATGTTGCCTCTTGCTTTTAAAACCAAAATATCAACGAAATACTATAAATTTACACTTTTAGTCCTCTGGCACCCGTGGATTACAATTATGCCCTTTCTCCTTCTCATTTTGTCATTAACCCCCTTTTATAGTCAAGTTTCGTAATTTTCACTACTACCAAAAATAGCCTTTTTATTATTATGTTATGTAAAATAAATTGGTAAATTTTTAAATAACAAACAAGTTTGAGGAAAAATTTCTAATTAAAATGGATAAAAATTTCTACTACGAATTTTTATTTTTTGACTTCATTTGATAACCATTTGATCATTTATTTTTCAAAATGAAACTTATAAACGAACACTTCCTCTTATAGATTCTTGTGCTTTCTTTTCCTATGATGTTTTTAAAAGTTGAAGATCATTATAAAAAATAGGTAAGAAAGCAAATACAATTTTAAAGAACTTAAAACCAAAATCCAAGACCCCATTTAGTAACCATTTGATTTTTTATTTTTATTTTTTAAAAAATTAAGTCTATAAACACCACTTCCACATTCAAATTTCTTCTAATGTTATCTACTTTTTACCAATGATTTAAAAAACCTAGTGAAAATTTTAAAAGTAATAAAAGAATAACTTTTCAAAACTTGTTTTATTTTTAAATTTTGATTAAAAATTCAACCATTGTACTTAAAAGAAGATGCAAACCATTGTAAGAAATAGGAAGGAAAAAAAAGACCTAATTTTTAAAAACCAAAAACCAAAAACCAAAAACCAAAAACCAAATAATTATCAAACAAAGATCTAAATAGTAATCATACGTGCCTTTAGACCTTGGTTTCCTCTCTGTCATCTTTTTTTCTTTTCTTTTCTTTTTTTTCTATGCTGTCGCAAATGAAATATCCTCTCTGTCATCTTTTTTTCTTTTCTTTTCTTTTTTTTTTCTATGCTGTCGCAAATGAAATATCTTTTAGGCATTGAGTTAGTACATAGTAAAGGTTCATCCTAGATGAAGAATACCAAACTCGAAGAGCAAATTGTTAGTCATTGGGGATCTGATAGGAACCAAAGAGAGATGTTTCTTGAAGGTGAAACCTTACCAACAATGAACTTTCATGATACTCAAAAACAGGTCAATTATCTCTTATTTTTCTACGGCGTTGTATGTTGCCTTCTATGCTAGATTGTGACTTTAGAATGGTATAGCCTTGTTTATATATACATTATTGTGAGAATGAAGGCAAAATCAGTAATCTCAAAGCCAATAAATATTTATATATACATTATTTCTTACGTAGAGTAATATTGAAAAAAGGTCGTGGGTGCAAGATTGATAGAAGCTACTATGAAAAGGATAGATGTGAAAAAAATTCCAACGAATAACAATGGCATGGAATGTAATAGGGGCCCATACCATTAATGACGAAGGGGAAATCCATTACTTATTGACTTTCTCGTCAAGGGACTAGCGGCGAAGCGCAGGAATTAGATTGTCTCATATCCACTAAATGGTTGAAAGATAATTATTACTCTTCATAGCCATCTCATATGAATAGCCTATGGAAATGAATCTGCTCAGTTTACAAGTGTCATTTACGCTGGTATAAAAATAATTGGAATTAAACACCCACACAATTAAAGAAAGAACACGGTTTACAGATCACTGAATACCTTGGAATTGTAGATTTTTCTAGAAAGCCCCAATAACTATTAGGCAACGCCACTAATAATGGAATTTAAGGAGCATGCATTGTGGTGGTATAAGAAAAGTTTCCTACGTTTGGAGCATATGACCAATCAAGACTTGTCATTACTTCACGGCCAAGTTCCCAAGCCCGTCCAGCATTCCACAAATCTATAATAATACAGCCAGTTTATTGACATAACGGGGTTTAGTTATCTAAATGAACTAAAATCTTCCGAGATCGTGGTCAATTCTGATGAACAGGAAGCTAATCGAGATAATCCCTGGGAAAAGTGAATATCAGCATCCTGCGTCCTGGAATATTACTTAAGAGGGACGGTGCTTCAGATTACATACAGCCATATACACCTCATTGGAGATGAAATTGTTGTTATGTATCAGCTTTATGCTACGTTTGGATTGACTTTAGACGTGCTCAAATATACAAGGAAAGAATTATTTTTAAGCACTTCAAAATCAATCCAAATAGACTGTTGACAAACATTACTGCTGGATAGACAGCAACAGTGAATAAGGCTTAGGCCTCAGGCAGCCATAACAAATAATATATATATACACACACACACATACAGCCACAGAAACAAGTCCTGTATAGAGCTGACATTAATCAGAGCGGAGACTAGTTAGCGTACACTCATCTCAAATGCAGTAAAATTAAGTATCCATAATACTAGTATAACAAGTATCTAGAAGAAGAATAAAAAATAAAATAACTGAGAGGATGACAATGGATGAAATAAGCTAAGTCATATGAAATTAGGCTTGATTGGAAGAAAACACAGCAAACAAATGTGAAACAAGAATAACATAACAATATCAAAGATATTCTGCTAACAAATCCACAAGACAGCAAGACCTGTCTATCAATAGGCATGAAGAACAAAAAAAAGTTTAAATTTATACGCATGTCTTTCATGCACTAACTACAATATACCATGTGCACAATGTGACAAGCAGATGCAACAGAACCATTGATCAAATTATAATTCCAATGTGTCATTACAAATATTAAAATCGTAATGAGAATCTGATAGAATTTGGCATAAGAAATTTTTTTTAACAGGCAGTCACGATATAAGGTTATGAGCATAAACAAGTCAATTTGAATTTTGAGCTAGAGGGATTATTCCTGAACAAACCCCAGACGCACATTGTCTGAAATCTTGAAATCATCTAAAATGTAAGGTGTCAAAGTAACAATAGTGGTGGAGGTCGTAAAAAATCTCCAACCACTTTCAGGAATTTTCACTTGTGCAGAAACAATTACACAAAACAGAGTATTAGAGAATTGAAAGGAATGCTGACGTTCATTCAGAGAACTTCATCACGAGCACCCAATAGAAAGACTTCTCCAACATCGAAACAGAGAACTTCATTGCTCATGTCCACAACTTTTTTTTTCTTTTGATGAAAATAACAACTTTCATTGAGAAAAAGGTGAAATAAAACACGGGCATACAAAAAACCAATTCCACAAAAAGGGGAACTCCCTTCACAAGAAGGAACTCCAACTATGCGAGATAACACCCTATAGAATAATTACAAAAAGTCTTTGAAATCAAAGTCTAAAGAGAAACATGAAAACGAACGAACAAGGGACCACAACTCCCTAAGATTCCTCTCCTCTCCCATAAATATCCTATTGCTCCGTTTGCCCCACAAAACCCCTAAAACACACACACTCCAGCAAGCCAGAGAAACCAGCCTTTCTCCCCAAAAGGCAGATTGGGGAGGGAACTCTTCTATCATAGCACTGACATCTCTCAATGACGAACACTTATCATACCAAACGTCTGGAAAAAAGAATCCCAGACACCACTCATGAAGTCACAGCACCAAAGAATGTGGTCCAGGTCCAGTTGTGTTCATAACTGTAAATCCCAACACTTAACAGAAACAAAGACATCTCACAAGGTCATTTGATTTTCGATCTTCTACTCCTCTTCCAAAATGTTGAATCATCTAGAAGTGACTTGTCACAGGCTTTCTTCTAAAGTCTTATTTTTAAAGTCCGTGGTCGCCCCAAGTCTCAGACATAAATGTTTATCCCAGACTTCAAATTTTTAAAAAGTCTAATAAAATCAAAATTTACTTCATCAATATTATTTATAAAATTGATTCATTATTTACTATTGAGTTATAAAGATAATAAATAGTGTTTGTAAAATCAACATCGAAATAAGAAGTTCGATTCCCCCCACCTCACACGTTGGCAAAATGATAATAACATAATTCAAAATTCAAACTCTACATCTAAAGTAAGTTAAAGCTTCTAAGCACTTCCGCATGAGTTCCACTCAAGGATTAAACGTATAAGAATCCTATTGGCATTTTCTGGATAAATAACAAAAGAATCACGGTACCCTGTGAATAGGTTCCCTCAAGAATTGAGTAGAATTATTCCCTTAACCAACTAATTTAAGTGGCACAGAAATCAAATTGTGATGTGCACTTTCATAGCGTTTCTTATGACTTGTGAGAAACAACAATTTAGAAGATAGGAATGAAATTTACAAAAATATCCTAATTACAACACTCCTGCCACACACTAGAACTTATGATTCCTAGTACCTTTTCATCTCACCTTAGAAAGAATTGCAGAGGGATTTTGGGTTGATCGCTCAATGCTAATCATCCTTTTGTATTCATGCATCTCTAATTGAAATTTGTTTTTATTCAACAGGTATACAAATAGTTTCACTATTTTTTACACACCTTTTTTCTAATAAAATTTATAATTTAAATTTAAATCATTATAACATTTCAATGATAAAAGTAAAACTTCCTTAAATATGTTAGATTTCTCATTACCATCTTAAATCTTCTATTTATGTCACATTCATGCAATGCCTTTTGGTTCAGGAACACTGGAATTCTAATGCTTTCATATTATCATCAAATTTTTATGCTTAAGACAAATATTTATCATATACTGGAAACAGAAAGGAAATTGGACTATTATCCTTGATATTTTCATTAATTTGCATCATTGCATTCTTTCTAAGAAATATACAAAAGAAATAACCTTGCAATAGCTGTATGGAGTTGGAAGTACTTACAAGAGAATGGGGATGATATGCAGTTTGCCCTAAGAAAAGAAAACAAAATCTTAATAAGACAATGAAGCTTTAAAAAGTAAACTTCTAGGCTCTAATCTCACATGTATTAAAAAAAACAACAAAAAAAAGCCAGAAAAACAAAACAAAAAGAAACAAGAACGTATATAAACTGCTTTACTCACTGCAATACTACTTCACATGGTGCCACAGCAGTTAACCTCTCCAATGCAAGTGCCTCCATAAACGACTATATCATGGATCAGCACAATCCAATCATTAGGTTTCATTCAAACTAAAGATGCCAAATAAATTCTGAAGACTACAATAGTTTAGCACAAAATCGATACTGCCAAGCAACATTTCAAAGATACTACAATCATAAAATCAATAGTTCAAAATGTTCCAATGGAAATATACAACAATAGCATGCACACTAAGTAGAATATTATTCATGGATTAATAATATAAAGAGGTGATACATAAAAGTTCAGGTTGTACATTCCCTGATAGATTGCTAGCATATCCCTGTGCCCAACCACCCCACAGTGGTGGTACGTTAGGTGTTGCATGAAAAACAAATCATAGTTATAAATACTCATGCATCCTCGAGGAAAATAAACTAGACAGACATTTATTAACTAATATCAATGCTGTCGCAATTTTCTCCCAATAAAACAAACCAAGGTACCTTCTCCTGAGTGCCTGTAAATCACTTAAGCACTGGAAGGTTCTCTCAGAGCAGAAGCAGACATCCTGAAGGAAAAACTATATTAGACACTTAAGAACCTGAAAGCAAGAAACAAAATGGCTCGAGAGAAAGAGGTGGGGAGATAGAGGACAGCTGAAGATAACATCTTGCCAGCCACCATATTAGTAAGGAAAACTATAAAGTAATAACCAAAATAAAAATTAAGCACTGAATATAAACCACAAACCATCTTAGAAAAAAGAAGAAATTTTATTTAACAAAGCACTAAAACTAAATAGATTTTTTTGTCCTCACTAATTTCCTCCCAAGCACAACTGCAGAAATGGTGTTTCAAGTACAAAATAAAAGAAGTAATTGGGAAAGCAAGTATGAACAAAATTTTCATAATGGCCACAATCAAGAATGATTACAAGGGGAAGAAACGCTTTCAGCAAGTTGTCTTACAATAGAAACAGTACATTCGACTGAAAGACCCCGCCACTCCTGACCAATATGACCCCTTCTGAATTCAATCATCCCATAATTGTGCCAGAAGCTTAGGTCATCATAAAGAAGACTGGCAATACCAAGTGATTAGAAACTGTATGAATTAGGTCATAATTTACAAGAAATCTACTGAACGCTGGTGTCATAAAAGCAGCAACATTGATCACTTGCCAGTGATGAAAGGATGATTCAATGCTTGTGATACTGTCATCCTTTTTTCTGGATCCAACACAAAAATTTTGTCTAGAAGATCCTTAAAATTGGATAACATCTTTGGATCTTCACCAGGAGATCCCCTAATAATTGATCCAATATCTTTAGGCTTTATATTGACTATTATTCGCTTTATGGTCTGCAAAAGTAGAATTCAAATCTCAGTCAGTATAGATACGGCTGTCATAGATAGCGGCACATTCAAAATGCAATTCCATTCACACACACAACAGCATTTTAAAACCTTTTAATGTATGGTATATGCTTAGCTTCAAAAATCTTTGATGTGCAGAAAATATGAATAAATTGTTATCATATAGCAGCAGATTTCCAGTAGTTCTGTGACACAACAAGACAAAGAAGTGATTGGTTTTAGACCCGGAATGAGGAAAGGGGGTTAAGTTAATAACTACCTTTTTGGTTACAGGATCCTCCTCAGAAGCATGGAAGTTCAGGTCCTGGTCAAAATGCTGGTCAGTAAATGCTCCCTGTAAAAATCAATAGGAGGGGAAAAAACATCAGTAGCAAGAAAAATATAACTTTAACTTGTAACTCAGAGACAATGATATTAAATAAAAGTCCTGTCCCGTGGACAAATCTATGTACCTTACGAAGCATCTTCTTTGGAAAAGGGCCCTTTAATTCCATGTGTAGGCGCAGCATGTCATTATTAGAAGGACCTGGAAAAAGAACTTTTCCTGTAGAGAGCTCGTACAAACAGCAACCCACAGACCAGATATCCATTGGATGGTCATATGACAGCCCTAAAACTGCAACGTGCAAATTAAAATTTACTTGGAGAAATAAATGCCCAGTAACAACTAAAAAATAAAAATAGGTGCTCTATTTTAACCGCCAGATTCAACAGATGGAAAAGGTTGAACTAAAAAAACTTACTTATTTCAGGTGCACGATAAAACCGGCTAACAAGGTATGGGGTGATTTCATTTTTACCAGCAAACATGGCATTACCAAAATCACAAAGCTTCAGCACATTTTTTCCCTCGTTAACCTGAAAATTTTATCAAGCATCATGAGAAAGAAAAGATTGACCAATTCAATGGAATTAAAACTTGAAAATGTACCAGCATATTATCCGGCTTTATATCACAGTGGAGAACACCACAGTTTCTCAAATGCTTCAGGGCAATAAAAAGCTGCTTAGCGTATGCCCTCACAGCAGTTAGCTTAAGGCCAATATTGCGCCCAAATTTCTTCAAGACCTCACGGAGATTCATATGAAGAGATTCAAAAACTAAACAAAGATGATTCCTATATTTGAAACTTGAAAGAAAACGAACACAGTGACGCTTGTCATCTGGATCTGCACCTACTAGCTTTTTCAATATGACCAACTCCTCCAGACCAGCCTTGTACCTGTACATCACAGGATGCAATAGAAAGCATCAAGTACTTGAACATGCAACAAAATGAACACCACAATAGCATCACTAGAAATAAGCAAGCAAAACATACATTGTTTCATTACTACGTAAAATTTTGATTGCCACTTCTTCTGGTTCGCCATGACCAGCTTTGAGATCCTTTGCACGGACTACAGTTGAAAAGACACCTTTGCCATGAGCAGCAGCAATTTCATACCGACCATCAAGCACTTCACCAAATCGATAGTCTATATTCAACACAAAAGTTAAATGAGGAAGGACTAAATGAATTAAAAACATTTTCAAATGAAACATATATATTTAGAAACTAAACATTAGCAACGAGTTTTTTTTTAAGAAACAAATTTCGTTGATGTGTGAAAGTTACAAAAGAAGGGAAATATGCCCAAACCAAAGGAGTACAAAAGATTTCTCCAGTTGGTCAAAAGAGAAGATAAGCTATAGGAGCCACATAAAGATGTACATTTGCACCAAGTTTATTAAAATAAGTGATCCGTTTCTTCTGCCGCTCAATTTCATAAGTTAGGTCACATCTGGCTAGGCAACAAGCAACATATAAAACTAGCTGTACTAACAATCCTACAACCATTTTCTTCAAACCCTCCAAGCATAGACGATAAAAAATGAAACTAACCAGTCAACAACTTCACAAGAATACCAGAGAACCTATTGATGATCCTACAAAGATTATCAGAAATCTATTAATTTACATGTCACTCATATTAAAATCAACAGCATCATACAGAGGTGCAAATACTCCTCCTTTTGAAGGCCCAGATGCAAACTTCATATAAGTTAACAGCATTAAGATTCTGAATAGGCTAAAGCAAGACCAAGGATCCCATGGACGTGTTTGTCAATGGTTATACTCAAGATTTGTTAACTCACGAAGCAAAATGAGCATCATAATCAGAAATCAAACTTTGGTGTATCACGTATCGTTAGTTTCAATTTCATAAATAATGTTGAGATATAAATATAAATAGTGGACTCTAAAATAGATTTTTTTTTTATAAAAAAAAAAAAGTAAATAACTTCAAAACATATAGAGAAGAAAAAAATAGAAATGTCAAACCAATAAACCTATATGATGTGGTATGCATGTATCCACGAGAAGGGGAGAACATTTAAAAAAAATTGTCAATAAAGAGTCGACAAAAGAACAGCCATCAAATTTTTTTTTTTTTTGATATCCGTGAGTTGCAAGGCCAACTTATGCACACTTTGACTAATCTCACAGGACAGGCCGCCTATCCCTACAACATTTGGGTATCAAAGAAACTTGTAGGATAAGAGTCACCCAATTAATTTTAATTTATAATTTTCTGATTTAAAGATTTCAACATTGTCTTTTCCCTTTCTCCATTGTTTTTTTATTTTCTTATCCCGTGTGTACCTCTTCATTTCCTAGCATTTCAGACTTTTTGTTTTGATTTTTCTTCTTCTTTCCCTTTCTATTTTTTCCTCCCTCTTCCCTTTGCTTCTTCTTTCACTTCCATCCACGATAATCGCCAGCGTCCACATTAATCGTCATCGGTCTCTTCTCCAACCATTGTGACCAATCGCTGATCCAAAGTAGCCTTCTTTTCCATCCGACAGAAGACGACCGTATTTCTCATTTCAAGTTTTTTTACCAAAAAGAACTTGAATCAGAAGTTGTGATTCACTCTGATTTTCACGATTCAACCTTCTAATCGCACAATTCATCTCAGTTCTGATTCAAATCAATGAACTAATACATTTTAGCTCCATTACATTTTAACTCATGCGATACAACTCATGTAACATATGAGACTACAAGTTTATCAACACTGGTTATACTTATAATGAGATGTATCATTAAAATTTAAACACAACATAATATAATCTGACTCCCATTTTAACTATAAATATCATCACACATCCTGTAGCCATGCTTCTACAATAAGAAATGAATTATAGATCATTTATAAATGCCAGCCATGCGGGTGAGATGACAGTGATACCCATATACTTACTATAATATCCATCTGCATCATCCCAATTGTCATGAAGACCACTCCTCTCTATCTGCAAACCATCACCTTTGCCCTGCCAACAAGAAGGAAACAAAAATATCTAAATGCCTTTATGCAACGGGAAAAACGTAAAATTAAAAAAGAATAGGTTCTCATACCATTTTACGTACTGCAGCAGGTGTTTCTCCAAAAATGTCATCACAGAATAATCCATCTGACCCTTCAGCCTGCAGTTATTAATATGAATAAATCTTAAAATTATAAAATGGTCCATCATCTAAAAATAAAGAGCATGACTACAGAAGTAAAAAAAAAATTGCACAAAATGGAGCTCAAAGAAAACTTCAAAGTTAAGAAAAAAATTTCATTAAAAAGAGAGAAATCTACCCTCTTATACAAGAGAGCATTCTGCGCACCTTTGGAGTACCCTCTCCAAGTCCTTTAGTACCAGCAGTTTTATCAGACGCAATTACTCCATTCTGTTGTGGTGATTTCTCCACAACAAAAGATGAGTCAGCCACACTATCATCCACCGCCCCATCAACCAATTCTAGAATAGCATGAGCAGCAGCTTCTGATTGAGAAGAATCATTTGCAGAATCCTTATCTGATGAAAGATAAATCGTTGCATTAAAGTGAGACTGAGGTAGTTACACTGTCTATCAATGTTGCAAACCTACTAAAATCCCTAAACTCTATCAGACCATTTGAGATTCATCTGTAAAAGGAAAACAAAAACCAACCAAACTGAGGTGCTTCACATTTCAGGCAGACAGGATTTACAAACTAACCTAACCTTAAATAAACCATGCTCTTTGTGGGATGCTAAACTCCCTATCAGTAAATTGTTTGACATCAAAATAAGAAAGTGGAGGGGAGGGAGGGGTGAAGTACTACGATTGTGCAGTAGGAAACTTCGAGTGAGACCTTAAGTACATGCACAGAAAGTTGGCAAAAAGAAAGTCCATACTTGCTGGCTTCTCTGCTTGACCATAACTTCCTGATTGAAAAAAAAAGTAGTCCAATTCAAATAAATGCAGAAACTTTACCTTTCTCAGATTCCTTTAAAGAAGGCTCTACTTGTTTCTCTAGCTGCTGGCATTTGTATTTTTCTAAGATTGCTTGCCTCCGTCTTCTACTCTCCTCCTTGATTCTGTTAAGATCCTCCTCTTCTTCATCAGCCAATTGAAATGACATGCTGTCTCCATCCTCTTCCTCCTCATCGTGATCACTATACAGAAAGAAAAGTTGGGCCATTGTAAGCAGATAGACTTCATACTAGCTAAAGGAAACCAATATACATAAATACATATATACATACATAAAATTACCTCATTAGCTTGTCTTCACCTCCTTCACGAGTATTTCTCTTAAAACTACCATGCTTTTCGACAGCATTAATTCTTCCCCCATCAAGACCAAATTCATTATCATAATGCCTAGACTGCTTAGAACCTTTAAAATAGTCATGTTCAAGATTCCCATACTTGTCCTTACTACTTAAAATGTCACTGGCTTTATTCTTGTTTCTATCGTCTTGTCTCTCCTTATCAAATTCTTTATCCCTAAACCGGTCCTTTTGCATCTCTCTCACCCTTTCCCTGTCTCTATTTCTATCACTATATTCAGCCTTATCATCATTCCTATCCCTGTCCCTATCCCTTCTCCCATCCCAATCCGCTTCTTTTTCCTTGCTCCTGTCTTTTTCCCTTTCTCTTCTTCTATCCCTATTGCCCTCTCTATCAGTGCTCCTACATCTTTCCTTTTCTGCTCTTCTATCCCTGTCCACCTCTCTTTCCTTGCTCCAACCTCTCTGCTTCTCCATTCGTCTATCTCTTTCTACCTCTCTTTCCCTACTCCAACCTCTTTCCCTCTGCACTCTTCTATCTCTTTGCACCTCTCTTTCCCTACTCCAACCTCTTTCCTTCATTCTCCTATCTCTTTCCACATCCCTTTCCCTCCTCCTATCCCTATCCAACCCTCTTTCCTTGCTCCTGTTTCGTTCCGTCTCCTTTCTTCTATCCTTACTCCCACCTCTCTCTCTCTCATCATGCTTTTGGTTATCTATCCCCCTATCTTTATCTTTGTTTTTTTCCATTTCATTTTCCTTGGACCATTCCCCATCCACATCCATCTTCCTTCTCCCTCTGTCCTTCGTATCCCTGCTTCGATGCCTTCCCTCTCCCTTAGCACATTCAGTGTAATCATCATCCAAGTCATTGTGAATTTTACTTTTATCATCAAATATTGGGTGATCACAACCATGATAATGTCTACTCTTTGAGTCTGCCTCCTCTTCTACTGTTTCACGAGACTGAGATTGCCCCCTAGAATGACAATTTGACCTTGATCTACTCCTACAATCTGATGTGTCAATGAATCGATCCTGAGATGTTGATGGCGTAAAATCCTGAGACTTGTCTTCAGTCCTTTCTAACTGTGGCCTTTTCCCATTCCCCAAGGTGCTTCCATCCATTGCCACCTTTCCGTGGCCATTGTTGTTTACTTTCTTAATACTCCCTTTAGAAGGCGATAACGTTCGTTTGTGCCGCCTCTCATCTAACTCCAAAGGTTCATGATCAAAATCCCCTTTGCTGTGACCCTCTCGGCAACGTTCATGATTGTTGTATTTAGTTCCAGCCACTTCACTCGTGGAAAAGCTACCATCATTGCCGTGCTTACAGCTAGAGTCAGTTTGATAGAGCATCATGTTTTCCTTGTTTGTGTCTTTTTTCAGATGATAGCCACTTTTGTCCTTACCTAAATTATAGAACTTACTGTCCACTTTCGAGGTCTTCCGATCTTGAGCACTGTTTCCTGCCCCCGCTTTCACAATTAAATTAGCATCGATATTAGATGATTCATCCACTGAATGACACTCCTGCAAACCCAATAAGAGTAAGTGCTTAGTGCAGATGCTTGCATTACAAAGTCCCAGATAAATTACAGTCAGACAGTATAGATGCATAGTAGTAAACACGTAACCAGATCTTACAAATTAAATGCAAGCCTGAATCTTCAATGAAACGCCTACTGAAACTTCTTTTGCATTTCACTTGTGTTTTGAGGTGTAATCAGATTCTTACATGTGCAAGAAACACTGAATAAATCTAACAAAACGTCACCATGAAAGTTCGATCATAGTCTAAAATTAAATACAAGAAAATAATTCTCAATTGACAACTGACACAAACGAAGGAAAATACATATATACCCGTAAAAGGCAATTGTTCGTTGTTTACAGACAGTTAAGAATGCCTTCGTTCGTTCTCTAAGAGAATCGAACCCTCGAAGGTACATTTGATTTTCAAAAGTTAACAACCCTAGTCTTTTATCAAAATTTCATGGCAGCCATACAGAATGTACGAGTAGAATAGCAAGCAACTTGTCAAACTGAAATGAATTTGTGTTGGTTGGAACCTTACCATAGCGGGCCGGTCAACTCTATCGGAAATTTCATCAGCTTCAAATTTCCCAAATTCCACATCCACCTCCTTCATCGCGCTATCGTTCTCGCGAACGCCAGACTCGTCCTCTTCGAGAATTTCACCTTCCTCGACATCATCTTCGGGCCGAGATCTACGATTAGCAACAGGAGGAACATTATCCTCCTGGTCACGGCAGCTTTCTTCTTCGTTCTTATTGCTGCTGTGACGATGTCGGTGGTGGCGGCGATGGTGACGGTGTTTGTGACGCTTCGAAGATTTCTCATCGTCATCATCGGAAGCAGATCGGCGGTGTTTCCGGTGAGCAGTATCGTTGGCCATTGGCGTCGCAAGAAATCTAGGGTTCGTCTCTCAACCTTCTCGCTGTGTACGCGTTTTCGGCCTTCAGAGAACAGAGTTCCGTAAAGAGATAGTTGTAGCACTGCATAGCCTTACGATTATTATTTTTCTTTATTTAAATAATATCCATAATACGAATTTTACCTTGACCGATTAACCGAGCGCATTGACAGTGACCAAGGCACTGGGAAGTAAATCCGTGATATACATTTTACACTTTTTCTTTTTCTTTTCTTTTTTACGTATACGATTTCCGGTGAATTGCGTATTTAAATCGAAGTTAAATTATCTATCCAAAAAAAAAAAACCAAAGTTAAATTATAGGATTAGTCATCTAAACAATAAACGAAATAACCATTTTAATCATAAACTTGTATTATTAAATTAGAGTTTAAACTTCTAATTTTATCAAATTTGACCCATAATTTAGGGCTTCTTTATTGAGTCACCGAAAAGGAATATATACCTTGATGGTATAGGTAATAACTTTAATTTTTTTTAAATCTTTCTTAACTATACTCTCAAGTTCTCAGGATCTCTCTCATTCGGATGTGATACTGGTTTATTTATGTACCCCTCATGAACTCAAGACATTATATGTCCACCAGCTTCCACTTGGTTCGTCCCCGGATCACATCTTTATAACTCATTAATTTCAATAAAATAAAAGTTTTGTAAAGGAAAAGAATAGTTTGATCGATGCATAAATGAATCATTGGATAACGTCGCCATAATTCATAAATCACATAAAAGAAAAAACCCATTAATGTTGTTTTTCTTTAAAAAAAAATAATATAATATTTTGATTCCTATCTTTTAAATTTGTTATGTAATTTTAATCGTCTAATTTCAGTCTTCGTAGTTTTAGCAATTCTTTTAAATTTAGTCTAAATTTATGCCACGAAATAAAATATAACATGTGAATATATTCTCAAAATCTATAGTAAATTTGTTAATTGGAAAAAAATATTTTTTAAAATCTACAATAACTAGCATGTTGGAACAAAAAGAAAGCATGCAATAGCGGAAGCGAATGATCAATAACGTTCTAATTACATGAAAAACAAAAATAAGCATGCATAAAAGGTTAGAAATTACAACCTTTGTAGAATCCACCGAAATCTTCCTCTCCCGAGCTCACCACCAACGGCAAATCCTCGCTATTCTCCGGTTGAAGAACACGGTGGTGGGACCGTTTTGTTAGTGAAGATAAGGGAATTTCACTCTAGGAAAGTAAAGAGTAAAGAGATTTTGGTGGAAGAGTCAAGTGAAAAGTCAAATAAGCATAAGTTTTTTTGCTTTTTAATTCGAAAAATCAAACTATTTAAAGACAAAATTCATGCAAAATCCTATTTTGCATGTCTTCCACCTCAAAATTCACTAGCATGTAATCTGTAGGTGTCAAGCTTGAGAAGTGTCATCTCAAAGTCCACTTAGTTAGTGGGAAAATCCAATAATTAGATTTTTCCACTAACTAATTTAAAAAATTAATAAATTAATTTTTTTTATGAAAAACATTTTCATAATTTAGAAAGAAAATTTTTAAAAAATTAATATCACATATTATTTTTTTTTTACACCTAATTCTGATTAATCATATTAATCAAGTTTAAAAAACACTTTCATGCTAGTGTTCAAGAATACTCTAAAAAATAATTAATTAATAAATTAATTATTCAATTGTAAATTATATCTCATGCAATTTTCCCTTAAGCCCAAATTTGACATTTCAAATTCGTACTTTACTTAATTATTCAATTTTGTCTATAGTGAGCTAGCAAGGAGACCCGATGGACCTACAGATCGTGGACTCCAACGATCCAAGAATAACCGGTCAAACTCTCTAACCTAGTCAATCAACATTCATTAACTAACAGAACTGTCCATTATGGTCTGTAGTTGCACCCCCCTTATTATAGATATATTATGTGTCCATTTGATATAACCATGGTAAGTAAGTCAACCCTTCACAGATTATTCATAATAACGGCTGGGTCAAAAGCTATTTTATCCCCGAGATTACATATTGCTCCTTAAGTCCCACTGATCCTCTAATGAACAATTGGTTTGTGATCCAATCACTAGACCGAGTCCCTCACGGGCCAATGAGAGGGTGGGGCCTCTTGTTCAATACTCGGAGTCAACACTTAAGAGAACAACATCTCTATTATCCCTAAAAGCGGGTAGGAGTGAATTATGTCTTGCACACCATATCCCCATCTATCTATCCGATCCTATTCTTGAAATGGAAGGCTTATTGAGCATCGCTGTTGAGTCAACCCTCACCCATGCAAATCTAAGGATAATCTTTAATAAACAAGAATTCATAGTTAGCTCAGGATTAAGGTCAATTTACCTAGGTCATCGTTTTGAAATAGTCAGTCTTAAATAGTAAACAACGTTATAAAGTAAGAGTGACTTAATTATTGGTCTGATCTTATGTAAACTCATTGCATAAGACGATTCTGTTCCTTATGTCAATACATGAACGAATCAAGATCGCTTTGTTTGTAATACTTTACAACAAATTGTAACAACCACAAAGTGAGTCGCATCTGATGGTATTACCAACATAATGTACCCAGCCTTATTCGTATACTATAGATCATTTTGGCTATTTATTGAACTTGATCCACTTTTATGTCTCCACATAAAGTTCATGTATTCATATAATAGCCATAGATCTTTAGTTTATTGGATTTAGACTTTACAGGTGTAATTCACATATTCAATAACAGTTTTATTGAATAAACGTCAAAAACATCTTTATTGATAATATAATATGTTTAACATGACAAACTGCGAGTTTTAGGACATACAACCCAACATAGCAGTGGGAGACTAAATATAAAAATTATTGAAAGTACAAGGACTATAATTAGACAGTGTAGAACAGTGACTAAAATAGGACAAACTTCAAGATATATGAACGAAAAAGGGTATATAACCAACAAATTATTGATTTTATGTAGTAAATATATTACATAATTTATTAAATGCATGAGAAAATACTTTTTGAACGATGTTGCTGTTGGATTGTGTCAGCAAGCAGCGGAAGCAACAAGGATCAATAAGCACTCTAATTCATTAGTTTTGACATAAACTAAAGCATGCTATTGCAAAAAATAAGTGGGTTTCAAGTCATACCTTATCTTGATTTCCAGCTGCAACTTTCTCCAAATCCCATTGTAGACTACCCCAAGACATTCTTCACTATTCTCTTGGTGCTCTAGATTGAGTTGTGAGACTCAAACTACGCTTGAATGAAGGGAATTTGAAGAAGAACTCACAGCAGCAACCTAATTGAAGAACCTCTTATTCACACGAATTTTCAGCAAAAATTCTACGGATTGCATGCCTCAAATTCACTCCAATCTTCTCAATATATTGCAGACTAATGTGCAAAAAAGATGGTTGCATGAGATGCGGCCAATGCTTGGAGTAACTTAAGCTTAAAGAGATGGGTTTTTAGTGAGCAACTTGAAGAAGATAATGGAAAAAACTGATTTTCCATTTTTGTGTTTTGTTTATATTTTTCAAATTTTTCAATTGATTTCATAAATCAATTTATTTTCTAGAATTCGAAATATTATTAATTTTACAAAATTATTTTCATAAATTATTTTTTCTAATAAAATTAATAAATAATTATTTAAATAATTTAAATATTTCTAATTAATTTTAATATCAAATATTAAATTAATTTTACACAAATTCATCTTCATATATTTAAATATTAATTATCCAATTCTGTTTAATTCTTAAAATTAAACGTGTAATTATATCTCATATAATTACTAATTTCTTTAATTATAATTTGAACCTTTCAAATTAACTTATCACGCTACTCTAAAGCTAATCCAATTATGAGCTAGTAGGGGGACCTCGTGGACATACAGATCATGGGCTCCAACGATCCGAGATTAATTGGCTAAACTCATTAGACCGAATTAACCCCAAATCGTTAACTACTGGGTCACTCCACTAAAGCTCATAGTTGAACTCCCCTCGCTGTAGATATATTATGTCCACCCGATATAACTATGATTAGTAAGTTAACCATTCACAGGTTGTTCGTAATAACGGCTAGGTCAATTTTTTGTTTTACCCCCGAGATTACCTCTCGTTCCTAAAGTCTCACTGATCCTCTAATGAACAATTAATTTGTGATCCAATCAATAAATCGAGTCTCTCTTAGGCCAATGAAAGAGTGGGGCGCCTTGTTCAAGACCCATAATCAGCACTTAAGGGGACAACCTCTCTACTAACCCTAAATAGTGGGTATGAATGAATTCCTTCTTGCACTCCATATCTCCAGCTATCTATCCGATCTTACCCCTTAAATGGAAGTTTTTTTAGCTGGCGTTGTTGAGCCAACCCTCACCTATGAAAATCTAAGGATAATCTCGAATAAACATGAGTTCATAGATAGCTTAGGATTAAGGTCAGATAATCTTGAATAAACAGGAGTTCATAGTTAGCTTAGGATTAAGGTCAAGTTACCTAAGTCATCGCTTTGAAATAGTCAGTCTTAAACAGTAAATAGCGTTATAAAGTAAGAGTGACTGATTTCGTGGTCCGATTCAAACCCTTTTGCACAGAGACGCCCCCACTTCTCATGTCATAACATGTACGAATTAGGATCACATCGTTTGTAGCACTTTACAACTCTTTATAATAACTACAGAGTAGACCGCATCTAATAGTGTTACCAAAATAAGGCACCAAACCTTATTCATATATTATAGATCATTTTGACTATTTACTCGAACCTGGTCCACTTTTATGTCTCCACGTGAAGTTCAAGTATTCATGTAATAGTTAAGGGACTTTTAGATTTATTGGATTTCTATTAAGCAAAACATCTATTCAATAACAATTTATTGAATTTTCAGAATAAGTTCTATTGTTTACAAACCACGAGTTTTAGGACATAAAACCCAGCAAACTCCCACTTGGATTAAAACTCAAGTGGTAACTTACATATCTAATATATAAGAATGAATTTCTGAGTTTTATAAAGAAATACAATAAATTAGGGCATCCCATACCCACAGTTTACTATTCGGTATCTCATACCTGATATTTCTTCCACTTGCCCTAGGTTATCAATCTGGTATTGCTAGTCTTACTAGGTGATTCTCAAACACTTTAGATGAGATAATCATTGGAAACTTGTCAGTGTACAATAGACTTTTAATTAAACTATATGGGAATGCATCTTATTCTCAACAATGACCAGGAACTTTCCTCCCACTACATTAAGGTACTCTCAACTATTTGAGTAAGACGCATTTGACCTGTCTTAACAACTCTTGTTAACAGTTAGATCTAGAAATTTTTAAACTTTCTATACTCTGATCTAGCCGTTTTTAAATATCTGAATCTTTGCAAATGGCTTTTAATGGTTTGATTCTTAATAGAAGTTGTTATGAGATAAAACAAACACAATTTTCGAAAATAAATATTTCATTTACAAAAAAAAAATATACATCTTGTTATTTACAAGATAACAAAAACAAATAAGGTTATCATCAAGCAGCAACATCTCCCACTGGTCAAGTTGAGCAAGCGATCCTCATGAACTAGTTTGCCTGTTTAGCTTTCTCTGTTTTCTTCTCAATAAGGTACTGAGGGCAGTTTCTCTTCTAGTGTCCATTCTTTGTTGCATTGGAAACACTTCCCTTTGTCTGCAACATATTTCTTATATTTCTTTCCAGCGGGTTTCTTCTTCCCTTTCCCTTTGTTCTTCTTAACAAGAATACTCTTACTCTGTGAAGAGAAAGCAACATCAGGCTTGGAGGTCGTTTCTCTATTCTCAGCACTAGTAACATTTACTTCTGATTCCAGGCCTTTAGTTCTTAACATAGTCTGGTAAGCATGTAGCTCATTCAGCAAAGTCGTCAAGTTGTATTCAATTTTATTCATGAGTGCATTCATACATAATTTCATAAATCTATTCGGAAGAGATTATAGAATAAACCCGACTTGACTTCTCTCGTCAACAACGGTGCCGTTTACTTCCGCCACATTAAAGTGAACCATCATGTTCAAGACATGTTCACGAATAGAGGCCCCCTCTTTCATGCGATTGTTTTATACGTACTTTATGGCATCATAACTTAGGGTGAAGGACGGTTGCCCAAACATCCCTCATAGAGATTCCATAATCTCTTTCGATACCACTAGCCATCCTATCTTGATATCCCCTAGGCCTGGCGCCATTCCCGGACCTAGCAGCAGACGGGCACTCGAGAATTTCGGAGTCGGGCTTCATAGTATCGAGGACTTCACTATTTCTTTATCCATTTCTATTTTTATTTATTTACTCTGATACGATTGATTGGTCTATGTGCCTCTCTTATTACTTTTTTGTATCCCCTTGAGCTGGGCCATCCTGGACTTGAACCAGAGACCTCGTGTTTCTTCGCCAAAACATCAGATATGCTGCGCGAGTATATAAGCATGGGTTTTATCATTTTCCCTCATCCATCTATCATACACATCCCAAACAATTTGGTTTGTATTAGAGCTCGGAATGGGAGGACAATCATTTGTTAAGACAAACCGTAAATCGTCTATCATCAATATAGTGTTCAAATTTGATTTCCAGGTAATATAATTATCCCCAATCAGTTTATCTGACACCAACAATTGTATTGTCGAACTCGTCATTCTGAAATTATAAACATATTCTATAAGTGTATTACTTTTAAATCCAATTAAGTTTTAGCAAATCAATAATAATGTACCCATAACCATTATTTATTTGCAACGATACTACAACAAAACATTCTTGACTAAATACTATCTCCAGAAGAACTTATATTCTGGTAGTCATTTAGGTACCGCTTTTGGTCAGAAATTACTAACACTTAATAATTCTATAAGTGTAACCCTATGTTTTCAGACGTCAGAGGTCGGCCCCAACTATGCTATTGAAGTGGAGAGTCAAGGTTAAGAATGGACCTAAGAAATCCTATCTATCTCTAGAACTTGAGTTGTTTCGAATCCTATGTTACAACCCTCTGAGGGGATAACCATCATTAAACGACAAGCAAAGGGCCGCTTAAAACTAACCAGCAGGCGCAACATAGGAATCTCATGGTCCAAACTAACAGAAGAGACCGCAGGATATGTTAACACATTTCCTTCACCCACTTACTATGAACTACTTCCCTCATTCACCTTGGTATTGACGCATCCATCCACCTTCCGAATGGAGGTCACTTCCAGGGTGACACGAAGCATCATGTGAATCTCACGGTGTGAACTATGTGGAGACGTGGCAATTGAAATCTATATATCATATATTTGATTTCTGTTCGAACAACTTTCCCTTATTCACCGAAACCTAAATTTAAGCAAAAAAATACTTTCCGAATGGAGGTCACTTTCAGGGTGACACGAAATACTGCTTAAATCTAGATTGTGAACTCTTAGGGACGTAAGAGCTAAGAATAACATATCATATATGTTATCAATTTTCCACTGAAGTTTTCTAATAACCTCATCATATAGAAGTTATTTGAACTGCCACCGAAGTGTTATATAAAAAGGGTAAATTTATACTTAGGTTCTTTTTTGGCTAAAAAAAATAACCCTAAGTCTACGTAGTTTATCCAAGTATAATGCTTATAATTGGATTTTAACCTACGATGTCTAGGTGATAAATCCTTTTATTACCTCACATCGCTCACGTATGCTTATAAAATCGGTTAACAATACTCAATGATTCGGTCATAATCCCCAGGTAGGAGGTGTTCCGTAAACAGTTAAATACACCCAGCCTTCGACGGGATTATATACCGGTTGAGTTTGTAACCCGAGTTTTACAAGTTTAACGACCTATTTTAACTATTAAAACGAGTGGTTAACCTACGTGAGCATGCAACTGTTCTTTGTTATGGGTTTTAAATGTCTAACCCAATTTTATAACAGCTTACAAAAGTTTAGACATGGTAAACATCCATAACATACATTAAAGGTATTCAATATTTAATATAACAATTATATTAAACACAAGAAACCCTAACGTGCATACTATACATTATAACATTTTATAACATACTTTCAATGTATGTAACATGCTTCCTACGGTGGGATTTTAAATCTACATGGCATACTGTATGCACATACAAGATTTATTTAATTATAACATACATCAAATACATAAATAATTAAACACATGCTAATATGGTTTTAATTTTGACATAAACAAGCAAACAAAAGCCTAATTATTATAAAATAACTTCAAGACCGCTTCCAGACCGCTCGAATCGCTCCAAACCGAACCTAAACAACTTGAACCAGCCCGAACTGTTTGAACCAAACTAGAAAAGTCTGAACCGAACCAGCTAAAAACCATTTGAGGCTGAATCGGACTGGACCTCAAGAGAACCAGTCAAACCGGCTCATCTCGCTCCATGCTCGAAATATCGTTGAGGCTCATCGTGTAGCAATAACGACCATCGTTTAGCGTTTGTCTGATCGTATAGCACCATCGTATAATGCCTGACCAAGCTACACGATCGTGTAGTGTCTTCCATCTATCACATAGTGTCATCGTCTAGTGCCGAAGAATGCTACATGATTACTTAGTGTCTAACACTATCGTGCACCGACATTGTCTAGCACTAGACAAATACTATACGATCGGTTGTCGCCATCGTATAGCGCCTCTTCTTGACCGTTTAGCGCGCGCAAAAAGGTAACTAGTCGTATAGCGCTATCGCATAGCACTTCAATGCATCGTTTAGCTGTCGCTCAAAGCGACACGATCGTGTAGCACACAACACTTGAACGCCCAACGTCTGTAGCTACAAGGTTGTCTAGCTTTTCTTGACATCGTCTTGCTTCTGTAGCTAAATGATCATCTAGCATTGAACCTCAACGGCGATATTTAAGCAGAGGCTGAAAAACTGGAATCTGCAACTCGGCCTCTTCACTTGTTTCTTCAATTACAACTTAATTTCAACTCTAATGACTCCAAATAAATTAGAGATTCCTGAGAACACATATAAGCTCATCGAACAATAACCAATTACAAATTTAATAAAGAAATTAGAGAGAAATTAAATGCCAAAACTCATAAAACCATATAAGTGCAACAGTTTCATATAACTCATGAAAAACACCCACCACACCAAAATTAAACCGAATTGAAAGCTTAAATGATGCTCGGATACCAATTGTTGGATTGTGTCAGCTGAAGGATCTCTTACCGAAGAGTTCCATGAGCGTGTTCGGATCGCTCCAATTTCACAATGACCGAAATACATCAAATACGTTCAAACGCACAGTTATGCAAACAAACAGTAATCATCGGCATGCTATGAACAAGAAATTACAAGGGAGAGAGTTGCCATATCAGTTGAAGATAGTCTTCAAACTTCGTAACTCAACGTAGCGAAAACCCCTACCCGATCAACCAACGCCCAGCAGATGCATCAACTGCAGCACACGAACAACTACAAAATTACGAACGCAGCGGGGACGACACCACCAGAAAAGAGCCTCGAGTATTCTCGGAGTGAGAACCCAAAGTGTGGTATTTGGTGAATTTGGTAGAAGGAGGAGGAAGAATAGATCGTATATGTGATATGCATGTGGGAAGGAAAAAGACGCTATCATATAGCAAGATGCTTATCATTTAGGAGAAACTACACGATCGTGTAGATTTTACTGAACGATATTTAGGAAAAAGTATATGATCATTTAGCAAACTCGGAACACTATACGATCATTTAGGAAAGCTATCCGATCGTGTAGGAATTAGCGTGCGATCATTTAGGCACAAGGTGGACGATCGTTTAGGCACAAAGTGACTATCATATAGCTCTCAAAATTAAACGAACAATTACTTTTCACACCATCGCGCACCTTCTATTTCTTTTCAGACAATTCGGTGAACGATTCAAAATGAAACCAATTTCATTTTTAATTCATAGGTTACAATAACCGACACATTTCCACTAACATGCGCCCGACGTAATTTTGGTTTAATTATCATTTAATTAACCAATTAATTAATAATAAATACAATCATATTATATTTTTTAACCTATAGTTTGATATTACATATCTACTATAGTAATTTCTCCTCTACTTGATATAAACCATATTTATATCTAATTTCCTCCAAAATAATGTATTTCATACATTTAGCCAATTATATCATATATATAATTAACCAGTCTAATTATATCATATATAATCGCACTTCCTCTTGTGAATTTGAACATTTCAAATTAACCCAAGCACTGATTCTCGACTTTATCCAAGCTACCCAGGGGACCTAATGGACTTGTGGCTCGAAGCTCCAACGGTCCATGAATAGCTGACTAAACTCTTTAGCCATGAGATCCACCATCCGTTAACTATCGGGCATTCCACTAAAGACCAACAGATGAACTCTTCTTACCACAAAGATATTTCTGTGTTCATCAGATATAATCAATCATGAGTACGATGACCCGTCACATATGCTCGTAAGTACAGCTGGGCCAGACTACTGTTTTGCTCTTGTAGTTACATCTCACTTCTTAAGTAACATTGATTCCTCTAATGAACAATACAACATAGTCCAACTATGTGTGAACACCTCTTGGGCCAAGAGAAGGTGTGTGGCGCCATATCGTTCAAGCCTCGGAATCAACCCTTAAGGGAGGAGCTATCTATCTACTTACCTATGCCTTGGGGAAAGAGTGAATTTCATCTTGTGTAGCTGAGTTCCCAGCTCCCAAATCAGACGAATCCTCAAAATGGTATGTTTGAATCGGCGACCTGGCTACTCGCACCCATACAAATCAAAGGATCGCTTTCAATGGCACGAGTTCTCAACTCACTTAGGATTGAGATCATGTTACCTATGGTCATCTTAGTGAAGTGAAGTCTCTATCATGAATGGTGTTATATAACGAGACGTTAACACTTCATGATCAGGTCTTATACAAACTTTTTGTATAGAATTCTCCCGCTCACATGTCCCCAACATGAATGGTCACGATCAGACCATCTGTGACAAGTCACAACACTTATGACCATTCCACAAAGCGGGTCACATCCGTAGAGTTACCAGGATAAGGTTTCCCTCCTATATCCATATACTACAGACCATTTTGGTTATCACTCAAGATATGATCCACTTGTATGTCACCACATACATGCTTGAGTCACATACAAATAACCAAGGATTTTATGTTTATTGGTTTGTGATAAAGCAAATAAAACAAGCAACTGAACAAAAAACAAGATGTGAAGTAAAATATCATATATTATGCAACATAAGCGTTCGTACAAACTACAGGACACAAGACTTTAGGGCATCAACCCCAACAAGCAGCGTAAGTAACAAGGATTAATAAGTACTCTAATTTATTAGTTTTGGCAAAAACTAAAGCATGATATTGCAAAAGTAAGTGAGTTTCAAGTCATACCTTTATAGTCCTCTTGAAATCTCGATTTTCAATTGCAACTTTTTCTAAATCTCGTTGTAGACCACCCCAAGATCTTCCCCACTATTCTCTTGGTGCTTTAGATTGATTTGTGGGACTCAAAATAAGCTTGAATGAAGGGAATTTGAAAAAGAGCTCACAACAACAACCTAATTGAAGAACACCTTCTTCACACGAATTTTCAGCAAAAATTCTATAAATTGCATGCCTCAAATTCACTCCAATCTTCTCAATATATTACAGACTATCATGCAAAGAAGATGGTTGCATGAGATGCAGCTCATGCTTGAAGTAATTGAAGCTTAAAGAGATGGGTTTTGAGCGAGCAACTAGAAGAAGATAATGGAAAAAACCGATTTCCCATTTTCGTGTTTTGTTTATCTTTTTCAACCTTTTCAATTGATTTCATAAATCAATTTATTTTATAAAATTGAAAATATTATTAATATTACAAAATTAATTTCATAAATTAATTTTTCTAATAAAATTAATAATTAATTATTTAAAATTTTTAAATATTTGTAATTAATTTTAATATCAAATATTAAATTAATTTTACACAAATCCACCTTCATAAATTTAAATCATATTTAAATATTAATTATCCAATTCGGTTTAATTCTTAAAATTAAACGTGTAATTATATCTCATATAATTACAAATTTCTTTAATTCTAACCTGAATGTTTCAGATTAACTTATCACGCTACTTTAAAGCTAATCCAATTACAAGTTAGTAGGGGGACCTCGTGGACCTACAAAATTAACCCCTATTCGTTAACTAATGGGTCACTCCACTAAAGCCCATAGTTGAACTCCCCTCACTGTAGATATATTATGTCCACTCGATATAACCATGATTAGTATGTTAACCCTTCACATGTTGTTCGTAATAACGGCTGGGTCAAATCTTTGTTTTACCCCCCGAGATTACTTCTCGTTCCTCAAGTCCCACTGATCCTCTAATGAACAATTGATTTGTGATCCAATCAATAAACTGAGTCCCTTTTAGGCCAATGAGAGGGTGGGGCCCTTTGTTCAAGACCCATAATCAACACTTGAAACAACCTATCTACTAACCCTAAACAGTGGGTAGGAGTGAATTCCTTCTTGCACCCTATATCCCCAGCTATCTATCCGGTCTTACCTCTGAAATGGGAGTTTATTGAGTCGGCGTTGTTGAGCCAACTCTCACCTATGCAAATCTAAGGATAATCCCAAATAAACGGGAATTCATAGTTAGCTTAGGATTAAGGTCAAGTTACCTAGGTAATCGGTTTGAGATAGTCAGTCTTAAACAGTAAACAACGTTATAATGTAATAGTGTCTGATTTCGTGATCCGATCTTGTACAAACCCTTTTGCACAGGGACGTCCCCACTCCTCGTGTCATAACATGTACTAATTAGGAACACATCGTTCGTAGCACTTTACAACTCTTTGTAATAACTACAGAGTAGACCGCATCCAATAGTATTACCCGAATAAGGCATCCAACCGTATTCATATACTATAGATCATTTTGACTATTTACTCGAACCTGATCCACTTTTATGTTTCCACATAAAGTTTACTCATATAATAGTCAAGGGACTTTTAGGTTTATTGGATTTCTAATAAGCAAAACATCTATTCAATAACAACTTATTGAATTTTCAAAATAAGTTCTATTGTTCACGAGTTTTAGGACATAAAACCCAACGGTTGGGAGTTAAAATTTATTAGAGGGTTAAAATTGTAATGCTCCTAAAAGTCGAAGGATAACGTTGCAACAATCATTGAGAAGTAATTGTTATTTTAACCCTCCTTTTAGTACGGTTGAACTATCATGAGGGAGTAAAAGTAATTTTAAACTCATAACGGTAGATAACTTTAAAATAACCAATTCTCCATCATTCCAATGTTTCCAATAATTATATCCATCCACGACCACTTGTAACGACCAATTCAGTGGCCAACTCTAGCAAAGACTTCCTTTGACTCACTAGTTCATAGTAGTATTTAATAGTATTTTATACAATAATTTAACTTTAATAAAAACACTTTGATCATACAACAAATGAAATCGACACAAACAGACAAATTACAATGAAAAACAAGAACTTTAAAACAAGATCACCATTCAGAGGAAAGCCGTCAATTAAACATTTGATTATGTTACACTAAAATCAAGTTTCCAGCTAAATACAACCCTTCAAACAGTGCTCAGCTCCGACAAATATCATCTTTTGAAGTAGTACGACGATTTTGTTGCATCCAAAAGGCACTATTTAATATTCTATGCAAATATATTCAAAGAGATGGGGAAAAAAGGGCAATATCTTAACTTTTTTCTTTGAAGCTACAGAACGAGCAGTGGGATCCTTTATTTATCTACCAACGTGATTGAAGAAGATAATATCCTATTTATAAGATTTATAGTTATCTGCAAGGAGAACCAAGCAATCTCTTGATCGTTGAAATTCTGGATGGAATCTGCAATCTTCGAGTCAATATCACTTTCTTGTCCAACAAATTCACCACCACAGACTCTGTATCTGTACCAGCACAAAAATCATCAAATCGATTATGCTCAAATTATATGATAATCATTTGGTTTTTATAATTTCTTTATTTGTTTTTTCACTATTTTGATCAAAATTTCATTTTTTCTCAACTAAATTTAAAAAATAAAAACAAGTTTTTGAGGACCCAATTTGCTAATTATTTGTTTTTTCTATTTTTTTTTTAAATATATTTATAAACTCTACTTTCACATATATGAATTTCAATTGTTTTGTCATCCTCAATAAGATTTTTAAAAATCAAGCGAGAGTCTCTCGAAGGAAAAAAGATTAAAAATTCAAATATTTGTTTTAAATAGGAAGAAACTCGAAAAATATTAATAAGAAATAAGTATAAATTTCAAATACTAAAGAAAAATAGTTATTAAACACAATCTTATTAAAAACTTTTTTAAAACATCTGTAAAGAGTAGATATTAAAATAAATAAACTCTAGAAAGGTAAAGATAGTATTTACGAGCTTAATTTTCTTAAACAACAGTCTAAAATCCCGTTTGCATTTAATAATGATTTTTTTTAGATTTTAAAATTTACATTTATTTACTCGTAAAATGTAGAAACATTTCTAATTGAATTCTAAAAACAGGCTTGGGCATTAAAATCCAAGCTTACGAAAGGGCTAAATGATTATCAAACCATGCCCAATTTTCCCAAAACGACTTCTAAATTTTACTCAAATTTGACCTCTCTCCTCTCTCCTCTCACTTCTAAACAAGCCCAAATTAATATCAAACAAAACAGAGCTAAAAGACCAAATTCTATAGATGAACAAAAGCAAACTAAAAAAATGGAATGAAATTCCCCAAAAACAGAGTAGAAACTCACCATTCATTTTAGAAAGTATATTGGCCAATTTCTTCTGACACTCAGCACATCCAATATCAGCTGTTAATACAATTTCCTGAACCTGGAAAAAAAAAAATCAACCACCATCGTCAGCCATTAAATTGCAGCAACAAAGCCACTTCAAAACGAGATAAAGAGAAAAAAGCAGAGACAAGAGGCAGAGATAAGGACTCAATGGAAGCAAGGCTAGAAGCATGAGGAAAGATCTTCTTCTTCCGAACTCCAATTCCGGCCGCCGCCGCCATGCTCCGCCTCCGATTATACGCCGCCAATAAAACAGGGGATTCTCATCGGCGAGGGCAAGGGGTGAAGGGAAAGGAAGATTTTATGTAGTGGATTGTGAAAAAGGGGGGATTATTATAAGTGGTTGGGAAAAGGGAGAAGGGAGATAACGGAGGGTAAGTAAAAGGGAGTAAGCCGTGAGAGTGAAATGATGATGAGAAAGGGTTGACAAAGATGGTTCGTTTCACAAATGACAGCTGCTTTCCGCAAAGAGAGTTTTGGCTATTTTTTTCTTCGCCAAGATGATTCCTTCGAGGTTGCTTGTGTGACCAAGTACTCTAAAAATTTGGGTGTTACTTGGCAAATATCAATTTATTAAATTTTGAGAATTATATCCATTTAAATCTTAATGTTTAAACTAAAATGGTATCGATTTGAACCTTAAACTTTATAGTTGTATCCATTTAAATCCTAAATTTTAGAATTTGTATCAATTTAAATCCCAAACTAATAATTATATCAATTTAAACTATAAATTTTTATATGTGTATTAATTTAAACAACAAACTTTCATAAATATATTAATTTAAATCACGAACATTCATAAGTGTATTAAAATAAAACATAACGGAGAGTTTAAATGAATACAATTATGAAAGTTAAATGTTTAAATTGATATACTTATAAAGTTCAATATTTAAATTAATACAATTATTAATTTGTGATTTAAATTGACACAATCCCCAAAATTTAAATTTAAATTGATACAACATTTAAAGTTGGTACAAATTGATATTTGCCATTAAAATAATTAGATTACTATATGATAAAGTACATATTCTTTTTAAGTATTGGTTCTTTTTGAAAATTAGGTCTCCTAAATAAATAAGAAAGAAAAATGATGTGAGATTCACTAGCATTAAAAAAATGTTTATGATTATAAAATCGTAGTGTGAACAAATGGAGAATATCATTTATATTGCTATAAAATTTTCCGTATATTTCTAATATTATTTTTTAAAGAAGCTGATAGATTGATAATGTTAGGATCTACTCTATTTAGAGGTGGAAACCGTTCGATTTGGTGGTCAAACCGAATCGAACTACATTTTTTAATATGTGAAATTCGATTTTAAATTTGGTTTTGGCATTTTAAAAAAAATCATGTTATATATTTTTTTAATAAAAAGGGTTCGATTTTAAGTTCGATTATACTCTTTTTTTAATATATATATATATTATTTAAAAACGGTTCAGTTCGGTTTCAAATTCAGTTTTCGAAAGTGAAACCGAATTGAACTAAATTAATTCAGTTTCAAACTTTCTTCAAACCGGATCGAACCGCATTTTTCAGTTTTACTGAGTTTTCGGTTCGGTTCAATTTTTAGAAACTGTTCGATTTTTTGTGGTTTGGATGACCACCCTACTCCTATTCAATATTTGATATATTGCCATTTTATTATATGACCTTCACTTCATTCTTAAGTTTGTTTCTAGTTAAATTATAAATTTAGTTCTTAAACATTTTATTTTTCTAAAACATCTTGTATACTAGACACAAAATTAGTTTAGAGTTGTATTAGACATAGAGTTTAAATTTATATTCAATAAAATAATTATATTTTTTTAAAAAATGGGAATTTGTAAATTACCTATCAGCCACTTGTTGACCCCTGTGACATGCTAATGATTCATCAAGTACTAAAAAATGTTACTAAATTTATAGCAAGCAATTAAGAGCTCGTTTGGGTTGATTTGAGAAAAAAATATTTTTCAAATTACTCATTTTTATTTAAACACCTTTGACAAAGATTGTTGAAAATACACTTCAAAAGACTATTTTGATTGGTTGCCAAACATTTTAATTTTTTCCAAAATGATTTATTTTATAAATTAAACACTTGAAAATGCATTCCAAACACACCCCTAAGTTATTATTACGTATTGTTGACATCAACAAATGGAGAAAGGAAACACATATGACATTCGTGCGACATCAACAGTAAATTCGTTTGAAATGAGGAAATGATATAATTCACAAGAGAGAAAATATGCATATCAATGTGGTGCTCGTCGCACACACTTCAAAAAACGAAAAATGAAAACATGTAAAAGTTAGAGAGGTCGAGACTGATTTAAGTTACGTTTGTTCGAGTTATGATGATGTGTTTATAATAGGGATTGACCAAGGCGTTTTCAATAAATTTTGTTATCCAATAACATAATAAGATATTTTGTGTGCCTTAGGTGCGCGCTAGATATGCCTCATATGCAAGTTGGGCTACTCACCCTTTGCCTCTAGTAAAAAAGAATGAGTTGGCCCAAAGACCCAACTTCTTTCCCGTAACCTAATATGCATCAATCTTCGCCTAAAGGCAGAGGTTAAAGAGGTGGCCGGTCATAGAGACTGGTAGATGGGTTGGGCCCAAAACTCTTATTTTGGCCCAAAGGCCCAACTCCTTTCCCGTAACCCAACATGCATCGGTCTTGGCCTAAAGGCTGAGATTAAAGAGGTGGTTAGTCCTAAAGATCGGTGCAACTAAATTGATCACTATATTATGATATACAAAAACTAGACATTAGAGTTAGGAAATAGGAGTTTATGGATACCACTCCTTCTTTGGCCCAAAGAGTTGGTGAGCTCCACTACTAAAAATACATAAATTTTATAACTTATCAACTTCTGTAGACCCCACGAGTTACAACTCCCTAGATTTTATAACTTCTCACTTACCACCAACAACCTCCAAAAGTATCGTTTTATTGAAAACATAATTATCAATTATATTTATTCGAGTATAGGCCAAAATAAGTTCAGAACAACGACAACTGACATGTTTATCCTTATTAAAATTAAAAATTCAACTTTTCATCCCGCAATTTCTCACAACTGTTCTACCAAAACAAAAATAGTTTACATATTAATCATTCTTTCTGTATATAAAATACTCACATGGATGAACTTTTAAAAAATCCCGTCTTTTTTTTTTTACCCTTTTTCTTCGTTATATTTTTCAATAGCTTTTTACGATTTCCCCAATCGGGATTGGAATTTCGGGGTTGCATCTTTCGTAGACGAAGCAAAATTAGCAAATAGTGTCTGATCTAGACAACGACGTCGTACTGCCAAGGGAAAAAGGGGAAGCTGCTACAACTACAAGGAAGCGACAGATCCCACGCCAAGTTCCCAACGGCTCCAAGGACTATACGACTCTGCCCATATTTTCTTTTGGTTTATTTATTTATTTAATTAGATTGTAATTAAAGCTTTAATCAATATTGATGTGGATTGGGGTATTAATCATGGGCGCTCCACTACCAACAAACAATAAAGTTACATTTCGCACCCATGTATTCATTTTGAACTTTCAACCATTTTTTAGTTCTTGGATTTTACGGGTTGTTTTGGCGTCTTACAAAACCCCTTTCTAACAAATTATGACGGTAATTGAATAAGTTATGACATCATAACTTTTCAGATACTCATTTATTTAATTATAATTTTATTGGTTATTTTCGGGAAAATACAAAATTTCCATAGAAAGCAAACAAAGTCTCTTACTCTCCAATATATGGATCTTTTTTCTTGAATTACTTCTCTTCAGTCCATTTTTTCTCTTAAAATCCTTTGACTTTTAGTAACAGTGTCTAAATATGAACCTTAGTAGAAATAGAACAAATATATATGTAGAGAGAGAGGTTAGGGTCCCCTTAATAGGATCTATACCCATCAAGGGAGTTCAAAACAAAATTTTTATGTTGTCTAATCGAGCTCTCCCTTGTTTCATGAAAGAGGTAATGAGCGAATCAAGTCAATTGTCACCCACATATTGCCATCTCAACATTTTTCCTGGTTGATATTGTCAACTGCGCGCGAGCTTCGAATACATGTTAGATAATGGATCTTATAAATAAGTCAATAACACCACCTACAAATGTACTTAAATCACATGCTTAGTTACACTGAAAACTTCATTTGTGACTTGTTAATTTAGATATAAGTGTTTGTGGTTTGACATCAGGCCAGTACAAGTTATACAAGTACAAGTAATTTTGTATTATAGTTTGCTCGTGTTTAAAGATTCGAATCGAGGTGTTCAAATGATCCAAAAATCCTAACAACTCGGATTATCCCACCCAAATTGTAAGAGTTGGGTTGAGTTAGTTTTAATTTCGGATGGGTTGAATTTTTTATATTTTTTGGGATTGGATTGAGTTCGGGTTATACGTATAAAAATTCTGGTGACTCAATCCAACTAGAGTTTCTAATATTATTAGAATATGTATATATATTATAACTCACATATATTTTTATGATGTTTGTTTTAAGTTTGTAATATATATGTTGAATTTTGATATTTAACATTTGAGTTTTATGAAATTTTAGTTGTTAATGTGTATTGTACACAAATTTAATTATTTTAAGTTAATAAAAAAGAAAAGAAAAGAATAAATAATCCGATAATTCGACTCAATCCAACCCGAAATTTGAATGTTAGATTGGATTGGGTTGGAGATTATATTCAGATCATTCGGATAGTCAATCCAACCAACCCAAAATTTTGAATTGGTAAAAAAAATTTCCTAATCCAACTCGATCCAGGTACACTCTTCGTATGTACCTGCCATCGACCATTGACCATCTACATTACATATTTAAAAAAAGAAAAAGAAAAACAAAAGAAAAGAAATAGAAAGAAAGAAACATAATGAGAGTCACCAAACGGGCTAGACACTATTCGTACGTACCTGGCATTGTCATGAATCAAACGTTCCATTGGAGCAAACAACCGAAAGAAACCAAAAAATATATATAACAAAAAAGGTGCATAGAAAAAGGGCATTTGTTTATTAATATTTTGGCGACACGTCGACCCAAGTCCTTGCCGCAGTGTTGATTTGCCAGTCGAACATCTCGGTGTTATTATTGGGACCAACTTCATTTCTGTTCAGTTCCGAAAATATCTCGCAATGAGAAAAAATCGAGCAAATGTTTGAACTCTAAGCCATGTTTAATATAGATGTATAAAAACAGGGATTCCCAGATTCCAACTCGTTCCAACACAGTAGACATAATTAAAGGAATAGTATTTTCGTTCTACATTTTATTTATTTGGGAAAATTTATGAAATTATATAATTTATATTCCCACTACCTAAACTTGTCAACTTGTTTTTGCCGTTCTTTAGAATTTGTTTTAGATATTTAAGACGGGAATAAAGGAGGGAATTGAGACGTGAATAATTGTAAGAAAGAGGAAGGGATGTACATCTATTGGGAAAATTTTTTTGTTTGAAGTTGATGTAATTTTTAAAATAATTATCGGTGAGTGTGTTTTTATAAAAGTTAATTGTAAAATGAAATAAAGGGTTTGATAAATTTAAGCTTAAAATCTTAAAAAATAGAATGGTTAAAACCAATTAATATTGATTTTCACTTGGGACATCCTATATATTTCAAGCCAAAAATACATTTGGTCTTGAACTTTTAAATTGTATTATTTGTAATCTTCAAGTTCTTAAAAATAGCTTTAAAACGTCTTGAAATGGTCCATAAGTAACTCTTTTTTTAGTATTTTAAATAATGATATGAATTTTTAAATTAGAAAAATAGTTTAATAAAATTATTTGTTTCCTCTCCCCTTCCTTTGAAGAATCTCTCGTTCAAGAGAACCAATGAGCAGAAGCAAGATCTTTCCAAGCTTGTTGTGAAATAATAAACGCATTCACACACATACAAGAATAGTTATGCATTATAGAGAAAATTACAACATACTTTCTTACTAAAACAAAAGGAATTGAGAGACATACCTTTGAAGAACTCTTCCTCTGGCAATTTCCCGCTCTCGTGAGCAATTGTCCAGCAATCTCTCACTCTCGTGAGCAATCGTCTAACAATCTCTTGCTCTCGTAAGCAATCGTCTAGTAACCTCTGGCTATCGTCACAATCACGAATTATCTGATCCTCGAACAGCAAACCTTTGACACTACCACTCGGTAACCTTGGTATTCTCAGAGTGAGAACCCATAAAGTGTGGGCTCTGTGTGAATTTGGTAGAGGGAAGGAGGAAGTATACGATTGAACTACACGATCGAGTAAGTGGGAGAATCATTTAGTCTATCATATAGATAGTGGGTACTCGATCGTTTAGTATCTCTCGCTCTCGCGAGCAATCGTCTAGCCAACCGTCTAGCAATCTCTCGCTCTTGTGAGCAATCGTCTAGCAATCTCTCACCCAATCGTTTAGTCTCCCATGAGGACTATTGTATAGTCTCTCATGAGCGATCGATTAGTAAATCAATAATGAAGCACTCTTCCATAAAATGAAAGCTCTTTTCATTTTATTATTCAGTTATTAAAACTGAAATTACCTCCCACTTGCACGGTTAATGGAGAAAAGAAATAACCAACTAAACAATAATCTCATAATTGTTTTTATTATAAATAAATATAATAACTAACTTATCATATTATATTTATAACCTATAGTTTTAAAATCACATCATATGTAATATTTAAACCATAGTTCTTTTCTCCCTTATTTAATATAAATCATATTTATATCAATTCCTCCAATTAATGTATCTAATAATCAAATCAATTAAATCACATATAATTGAATCAATTTAATTATATCTTATATAATCAAATTCCCTATTGTTAATCTGAACACTTCAAACTAACCCAAAAACTGATTCTCAACTTGAATCCATTGAGCTACCAAGGGGACCTTATGAACCTATAGCTTGAAACTCTAACGATATATGAATAACTAACTAAACTCTTTAATCATGATATCCACCATCCGTTAACTGCTGGGCACTCCACTAAAGATCGACAGTTGTACTCTTCTCACTACAGATATATTTTTGTGTCCATTGGATATAATCAATCAACAATACGATAACTCTTCACAGATCGCTTGTGAGTTTAGTTGGGTCAATTTACCGTTTTGCCCATGTAGTTAATCTAACTCCTTAAGTACCACTGATTTCTCTAATGAACAATATATTACAGTCCTATTATGAGTGAACACCTCTCGGGCCATGAGAAAGTGTGTGGCACCACATTGTTCAAGCCCCGGAATCAATCCTTAAGGAAGTAATTTATCTACTTACCCCTGCTTCGGGGAAAGAGTGATTTCCTTCTTATGTAGCTGAGTTCTCAGCTCCCTAATCAGAAGAATCCTTAAAGTGGTAGGTTTGAGTCGGCAATCTAGCCACTCGTATCCATGCAAATCAAAGGACCGCCTTCATAGGTAGGAGTTCCTAACTTACTTAGGATTAAGGTCATGTTACCTATGGTCATCCTAGTGAAATGAAATTCTCTGTCATGAACGACGTTATATAACGAGACTAAATATTTCGTGGTTCAGTCTTATACAAACTTCTTTCTATAGGATACCCCCACTTGCATGCTCCACATGAATGATCAGGATCAGATCATCTGTAGCATTTTACAACACTTGTAACATCTATTTGGAGTATATCAGCAAGCAGCGAAAGAAACAAGGATCAATAAACACTCTAATTCATTAATTTTGGCAGTAACTAAAGTATGCTTACATGATAACAAGAGGGTTTCAAGTCATACCTTTGTATAACTCCTTGAAATCTTGATTATCAGCTGCAAACTTCTCCAAATCTTGCTTTAGACCACCTCAAGATCTTCCCTCCTATTCTCTTGGAGCTTTAGATTGAGTTGTGGGACTCAAAATAAGCTTGAATGAAGGGAACTTGGAGAAGAACTCACTGCAACAACCCACTCGAAGAACAACTTCTTCAACTCGAATTTTTCAGCAAAAAACTCTATGGATGCATGCCTCAATTCCACTCCAATCTTCTCAATATATTGCAAGGACTTTCATGCAAAGAGGATGGTTGCATGAGATGTAACTCATGCTTGGAGTTATTGAAGCTAAACTTAGGTGGGTTTTGTGTGAACTAGTTGAAGATGATAATGGAAAAATTCACAATTCCATTTTGTGTTTTTCAATTTTCAATTTTCAAATTTGATTTCAAAAATAAAAAATAAAAAAAAATTATTATTTTACAAAATTAATTTTCTAATAAAATAAATAATTAATCAAACAATTTAATTAATTCTAATTAATTTAATATCAAATATTAAATTAATTTTATACAAATCCACTTCCATATATGTAAATCATATTTAAATATTAATTCTTCTATTCCGTTTAATTCTTAAAATTAAACGTGTAATTATATCTCATATAATTACTAATTCCGCTTTAATTCTAATTTGAATGTTTCAAATTAACTTATCACGCTACTCTAAAGCTAATCCATTTACAAGCTAATAGGGGACCTCGCGGACCTACAAATCATGGGCTCTAACGATCCGAGATTAATTGACTAAACTCATTACACCGAATTAACCCCCATTCGTTAACTAATGGGTCACTCCATTAAAGTCTATAGTTGAACTCCCCTCGCTGTAAATATATTATGTCCACTCGATATAACCATGATTAGTAAGTTAACCCTTCACAGGTTGTTCAGAATAACGGCTAGGTCAAATATCTGTTTTACCCCCAAGATTACCTCTTGTTCATTAAGTTCCACTGATCCTCTAATGAACAATTGATCTATGATCCAATCAACAAACCGAGTCCCTCTCGGGCCAATGAGAGGGTGAGGCCCTTTGTTCAAGACCCGGAATCAGCACTTAAGGGAACAACCTCTCCATTATCCCTAAAAGCGGATAGGAGTGAATTCCTTTTTGCACCCTATGTCCCCAGCTATCTACCCGGTCTTACCCTTGAAATGGAGGTTTATTGAACCAGCGCTGTTAAGCCAACCCTCACCTATGTAAATCTAAGGGTAATCTCGAATAAACAGAAATTCATAGTTAGCTCAGGATCAAGGTCAAGTTACCTAAGTTATCGCTTTGAAATAGTTAGTTTTAAACAGTAAACAACGTTATAAAGTAAGAGTGACTGATTTCGTGGTCCGATATTGTACAAACCCATTTACACAGGACACCCCCACTCCTCATGTCATAACATGTATGAATTAGGACCACTTCGTTTGTAGCACTTTACAACTCTTTGTAACAACTATAGAGTAGGCCGCATCCAATAGTGTTACCAGAATAAGACACCTAATCTTATTCATATATTATATATCATTTTGACTATTTACTCGAACCTGATCCACTTTTATGTCTCAACATAAAGTTCAAGTATTCATGTAATAGTCATGGGTCTTTTAGGTTTATTGGATTTCTAATAAGCAATACATATATTCAATAACAACTTATTGAATTTTCAGAATAAGTTTTATTGTTTACAAACCACGAGTTTTAGGACATAAAACTCAACAATCTGCAAAGCGGGCTATGTTTCAGGCTCTATTAACATCATTTTTTCATTAAATACTCACTTTCCATCTTTTGGAATTAATTTAAGTTAATAAATTAAAATTCGTTAAAAGAATTATAATTAATTAAGTTTCACTATTTTTATCACTTTTAAAATCAAATTTAAAACTTCACTTCTAATTATTTTTAATTAATTAATATAAATTGACGTCAATGATTGAAAGTAGGTATTTAATGAAAAATTGATGTTAAAAATATAAAATCTTGAAATCCATTGACCAATTTGAAAAAAAATTAAAATCTTAAGGGTAAAATTGTAATATTTTAGGGACAAAATTAAAACAAAACTCAAAATTTAAGGACTAAATGTGTAACATTTTAAAACCTAGGACTAGAACCAAAATCTAGGGACTAAAATATATTATAAAAAAAAAAAATATTTAGACAATTAGCCTATTTCAACATCATTATTTCACATATGTCCAAAAGATCCCCCCCCTCCCAATCTAGGTTTCAAAGTATTAACGATGTAACTATTTATCTCTCCTTAATTAATCAATCATTAAATATTTAATGATTTCCTTCCTTATAAATATAATTCCATTCTAATTAATATTTAATTAAATTTTCGTTAGCCACTTCTCAACCCATTTAATCCAATTCATTTACAATCAATAAGATTCATTGAAATTGGGAATCAAATCCACCAATCTTACATATTTCATTGCCGCTTTTATCATTCTTTGTGTTTGAGTAATATTCTTCATATGTTTCTTGATTTTTAAAATAATTAATACTGGTTCACTATGTTGGCTCAGTTGTTCTATTTAGATCCATTATTATACGTCATGTACTCTTTGTTCCTTTCCTATTCACTAGTATACTGCGCGCTAAAACAAAACGGGAAGCCCCTGGAGGTGGCTAAGTTTCAAGAAGACAAGGTAGACGAAGCAGTGCCTTTGATCAGGCCTTCCTTTATTCCGACCGATAGGGAGAGGAATCGAGGCATGATCAGGGGCGGGGCGCAGGCAGCCCTCTACCATCCATCGAGCCGTATGATGCGGAAGTCTCACGTACGGTTCCCTGAGAAGGGAGTGGCTACCTACTGGAGCTTCGACCAACTACCATCGGTCGTACCGCAGAAAGAAGGTCAACCTCACCCCAGGTAATCACCGCTTTCTTCCCCTCAGGTCAAAGAGTAAGAACTGAATTTTAGTACAGTTTGTTATCCATCAGTTCCCTCATGACTGATAAAACTGAATTTTAGTACAGTTTGTTATCCATCAGTTCCCTCATGACTGATAACACTTTGTCTGTGAGATTTTCATATGATCTTTGTGAAATTCAGGCTAAATCCACCTTAAAGACGATTGGCAGGGGTAGATTATGAGATGGATTATACATTCTAGAATAACCTTATACAGATGTAAATATTATATAGACTCATGCTCTGTTTCACGTGTCCCGCCTGATATATGGCATTCCAGGCTTGGATTGTTGGGGATGATGCCCTAAACTTTCGTGTCTTGTAGTTTGTAAATACAATTTTGAACAAACGCTTGTGATGTATAATATATGATATTTTCTTCACTTATTGTCTATGAACATTGGATGTTTTATTTGCTTTACCACAAACCAATAAACTAAAATTCTTGGTTGTCATTTGTAACTTAATCATATATGTGGAGACATACAAGTGGATCATGTCTTAAGTGATAACTAAAATGGTCTGTAGTATATGGATAAATGAGGGAAACCTTATCTTAGTAACGCTACGGATGCGGCCCGCTTTGTAGAATAGTTACAAGTGTTGTGACTTGCTACAGATAGTCTGATCCTGATCATTCATGTGGGGACATGCGAACAGGGGTGTCCTATGCAAAGAGTTTGTATAAGACCTGACCACGAAGTGTTATAGTCTCATGATATAACGCCGTTCATGACAGAAACTTCACTTCACTAGGATGACCATAGGTAACATGACCTCAATCCTGAGTGAGTTGGGAACTCCCGCCTTTGAGGGCGGTCCTTTGATTTGTATGAGTGCGAATGGCCAGATCGCCGACTCAAACCTACCACTTTGAGGATTTGTTTGATTTGGGAGCTGGGAACTCAGCTACACATTATGTAATTCACTTCTTCCCCAAAGCAGGGGTAAGTAGATAGATTGCTCCCTTAAGGGCTGATCCTAAAGCTTGAACGATGTGGCACCACACACCTTCTCATGGCCCAAGAGGTGTCCACACATAGTAGGACTATGTTGTATTGTTCATTGAGGGATCAATGGTACTTAAGGAGTTAAATGTAACTAAAGGGGCGAAATGATAAATTGACCCAACTGTACTTACGAGCATCTGTGAAGGGTTATCGTACTGTTGATTGGTTATATTCGATGGACATAGAAATATATCTGTGGTGAGAAGAGTGTAGCTATCGGTCTTTAGTGGAATGCCTGACAGTTAATGGATGGTGGATCTCGTGGCTAAAAAGTTTAGTCAGCTATTCAGTACCATTGGAGCTTTGAGGCATAGGTCCATAAGGTTCCCTTGGTAGCTCAATGGATTCATGTTGAGAATCAGTTATTGGGTCAGTTTGAAGTGTTCAAATTGACAAGAAGGAGTTTGATTGTATATGATATGATTGAACTGGTTAATTATATATGATATGATTGACATTATGTATGAGATACATTATTTGGAGGAAAATGGATATAAATATGATTTATATCTAGTGGAGGAGAAAACACTATGGTTTATATGTGATATTAAACTATAGGTTAATGAATATAATATGATTATATTCATTATTTTAATTGGACAATCATGGGATAATTGTGTCGGCGTTTTCTCCATAACCGTGTGATAGTGGGAAGTTTCATTCAGTTTTCGTAACTGAAGAATAAAATGAAAATCGTTTTCATTATGCAAAAGATTGGTCATTCGCTCACGTTTGGTGTATACAGCCTATTGCATAGAAAACTGAGAGACTACACGATCGTATACACACATGCCTCTTTCTAAACGACTGCATAGGTTTTGCTAAACGATCGTCTAGCTCTTTCCTAAATGATCGCGTGCCCGAGCATTTACTAAACAATCGTCTATACGATCACAACCTATTTACTAAACAATTGTGTACCGTTTCCTAAACAATCAATTATCTTCTATACGATAGACTTCAACCATCTCCCACTTGCTTGGTCGTTGTATACGATCATTTCCTCCTTCCCACTGCCAAATCCAACAGAGTCCACACCTCCTGGATTCTAACACCGAGAATACCGAGGGTTCTAAGTGGTGGTGTCCTTCCCATTGTTCTATTCGTGTGGAGTTCGTTAGTGGGTAGACGACCGATGATTTGGTGAGCAATTGCTTGGACATTCCAGCGAGATCGAAAGGAGCAGTCCCTTGGAGAGAACGAGATTTTTGGTGAAGAAGAGTTCTTCAACTGGAAAGTATCTCCTCTCTTTGTTATTTAATTGTTAAAAGCATGTCGGTAATTAGTTGTTAAAGGCATATTTTGTTTTGTTAGATTGTAAATACGGTAATTCTGTCACAATGAGTTTGGAACGATCCGCTTCCGCTCTGAGGTACTCTTGTATAAGAGTTCCTTCATGGATACCCCTCCATCTCTCGATTATCTGCTTTAAAAGACATATTATTGTTTGATTCATCTTCGCTGAATAAAACATATCCATGTGATATCTGTCCATTAGCTAAGCAGAAAAGATTATCTTTTACTTCTCATAATCATAGAGCTTCTACTGTGTTTGAAATAATACCTGCTGATATATGGGGACCTATTTCTACTCCTTCACATGTTGGATGTAAATATTTTCTTATCTTGGTTGATGATCATAGTAGATATACATGGGGTTTTCTAATGAAAAATAAGTATGATGTTCTACGGATTGTTCCTCGGATTTTTGCATATGTGGACACTCAATATAATTAAAAAAAATAAAGACTTTTCGTTCTGATAATGTCCCAGACTTATTATTACTTAATATAATAAGAAAATAAAGACTTGTGCTCTAGTTCCAATGGAAGATGGCATGCTTTTCCAAACACCATCACATATGGGGACATGCTGATGGGCCTTTTGTATGTGGTTCTGTAGGCCCAGAGAGCCTTATCCAGTTTCTGCGCCCAATCCTTTCAAAAGATGTTTAGCACCTTCTCAAGTATGAATTTTATCTCTCGATTGGAAACTTCTGCTTGACCATTGGTCTACGGATGATATGTGGTTGCAACCCTATGGTTGACATTAAATTTTGTTAGCAAGTTGGAAATAATGCAGTTGATAAAAGGCCTACCTTCGTCACTTATCAACACACGGGGCATCCCGAATCATGAGAAGATATTCTTTTTAAGAATTTTGGCCACCATGGCTGCATCAATTTTAACACAAGAAATAGCCTCCACCCATTTGGAGACATAATCGACTGCAACCAGTATATACTGATGACCTCAAGAGGTAGGGAAGGGGCCTATGAAATCCACACCACATATATCAAACAATTCTACTTCCAGGATGGAAGTTAGTGGCATCTCATTTTTGTTTGATATGTTGCCCGTTCTTTGACACTAATCGCAACTGATAGCATGTGCACAGGAATCTTTGAACAAAGTGGTTCAAAAGTATCCATACTGGAGAACCTTAGCAATGATCCTCTGCCCCCCAAAATGTCCACTGTAAGGGGACTCATGACACTGCTCCAAGTTGCGTTGAACTTCTGCCTTAGGAATGCATCTTCTCAAAATGTGATCAGGTCCAAGTTTGTATAAGAACGGGTCATCCCAATGATAAAATTTAGCCTCATGCATCAGATTCTTCTTTTGTTGATAAGTGTAGTCCTCCGGTGTTTGAGTGAAAACCAAACAATTCACAATGTCTACATATCATGGTTCTTTATCACTCAAAGCCATCAACTTTTCATCTGGAAAGCAATCTTCAATCTCCTTTTCTTTTCTCTGAATCTCTTCATTCTCAAACCTTGATAGGTAGTCCACACCTGATTTTCTGTTCCCTTTCTGTTTTGAATCTCTAGGTCAAATTCTTAAAGCAACAACACCCATCTGATTAGTCGAGGTTTTGCATCCTTTTTTACCATTAGATATTTGATCGTAGAATGATCAGTATAAATTACTACCTTTGATCCACCAAATATTGTCTAAATTTATCGATCGCAAATACTACGACAAACATTTCATTCTCCATAGTTGTATAATCTCTTGGGAGTCATTCAAGGTTTTACTGGCATAGAAGATTGGATGCAAGATTCTACCCTTGTGTTAACCTAGCACAACCTCAACCTCGCCATTGCTCACATTACATATCAATTCAAAAGGCTGCGACCAATCGGGCGCCACTAAGATGAACGCAGATATGAGCACATTCTTCAGCGTGTTGAACGCATGAGTGCAAGCTTCATCAAAGATATAAGGTCTGTCGGTTTCCAAGAGTGCACTCAAAAGTCTTGCTATTTGGGAGAAACTTTTGATGAATCTCCAATAAAATCTTGCATGCCCCATAAAACTTCTTAACGTTTTGACGTTCATAGGTGCTGGTAGTTTCACGATTGCGTCAATCTTGGCTTGATCCACTTCTAAACCGACTTTGGAAATTTTGTGTCCTAACACTATGCCCTCAGTAACCATAAAATGGCATTTCTCCCAGTTGAGGATAAGGTTAGTCTCTTCACATCTCTTTAGTACATTTTCCAAGTTGGAGAGGCAGTTATCATATGAATTACGAAAGACGAAAAAGTCATCCATAAATACCTCCATGGACTCTTCCAAAAAATCGGAAAATATAGCCATCATACACCTCTGGAAGGTCCCAGGTGAAAGGGGATCGAATCCCACAGCGAAGCGTTTTATTAGTACACCTTGCATCCCACAATCTGGTTTTTACATAAACATAATCATAGAATTAAAACAGAATATAAACATGTAAATTAGAATGCATTAGGGAAAAGTTAGAACGATTCTTACCTTTGTAGATTCCCAAGTGCCACGGACAATCCTTTCCTAGTTTCAATGAACGGATCTCCAATGATCTTGATCACGAACAATTTCTTGAACAATCTCGAACACTACCATTAGAATAACCTCGTTATTCTCTGGGATTCCAGTAGAGGGATAGATGGTATACAACTATTGAGAGATGGAGAGGAGAAAAGGATTTTGGAGAGTAGAGGAGATTTTCTTTATGACTTAGAGAAAATTCTACATAACAGCACTATGGTGTTGTGTATTGTGTTTTGTGTATTCTGTCCAAAGGGTCATAGAGAGGTCTTTTATATAGAGAAAGTCCAAGCCCTTTTCCTAATATTTTTCTTTTCCATAATTAATTAAATAATACTTATTTAATTAATTAGTCAATTTAATTAAATAACATTTATTTAATTTTAATTTGCACAATAATTAAATAACTATTTATACATTAAACCCAATTTAATGTATATATTTAATTATCATATACATCACATGTATATGCGTAAACCTCTCTATTAATTAATTATTTGTGAATCTAATTCACTATAATTAATTAATTTAAATCTTATTCAAATATTACTTTCCAATTTAATTAATTAGATCATATCCATAATTAATCATACATTAATCACATTAATATATAGTTTGCTCAAATTAATTTGAACAATTCAAATTATCCCTCTTAACTATCCTCTTGTGAGCAAATGGAGGGATCTGGTGGACCTGTAGATCAGAAACTTCAATGATATGAGATTAATTTGCTAAATTCATTAACTAAATTAATCAATATTCGTTAACTATGGGTACACTCCACTAAAGACCCACAACTATACTATTCTCACTACAGATATGTTTTTGTGTCCATGATATAGACCAATATCAGCAAGTTAGTCCTTCACGAGTGTTTGTAACTCCAACTGGGTCAAATAACATATTTATTGATAATAGAATATGTTTAATATTACAATCTGTAAGTTTTAGGACATACAACCTAACAAATTTGACCTAGTTCGATTTACGAATACTTGTGAAGGATTAACTTGTTGGTATTGGTCTATATTCGTGGACACATAAATATATCTATAGTGAGAATAGTGCAGCTGTGGGTCTTTAGTGGAATGTAATCACAGTCGATGAATATTGATTAACTTGGTTAATGAGTTTAGCCAATTAATCTCATATCGTTGGAGCTTCTGATCTACAATCCACTCGTTGGCTCAATAGAGGATACTTAAGAGGGATAATTTTAATTTTTCAAATTAATTTGAGGAAACTATATATTAACGTGATTAATATATAATTAATTATGGATATGATCTATAATTAAATTGGAGAATAATATTTGAATAAGATTCAAATTTATTATTTCAAGTGAATCAAATTCACAAAGAATTAATTAATAGAGAGTTTTTGCACTTATACATGCGATGTATATGATAATTAAATGTATACATTAAATTGAATTTATTGTATAAGTAGTTATTTAATTATTATGCAAATTAAAATTAAATAAGTGTTATTTACTTGTGCAAATTAAATAAATGTTATTTAATTGAGCTAACTAATTAAATAAGTGTTATTTAATTAAATGAGCTAATTAATTAAATAAATTTTATTTAATTAATTATAGAAAAAAAAATATTGGGACAGATGCTTGACCATTCTCTATATAAAGACCTCCCCATGACCTTTTGGAAATGGGCAACACTTAATACACAATTCTCATTGCAAGAAACTCTGACAATACACAACTCCTTAGTGTTATTCTGCAGAATTTTCTCTAAGCCATAAATCCTTTTCTACTTTCAAAACCTTATTCTCCTCTCCATCTCCCAATAGTTGGATACCACCTATCCCTCTATTGGAATCTCAGAGAATAACGAGGTAACTTTCGTGGTAGTATTCGAGATCGCTCAAGGAGTTGTTCGAGATTAAGACCATTTGGAGATCCGTTCATTGGAACCTTGTAGAGGATTGTTCATAGCACTTCGAGAATCTATAGAGGTAAGAACCGTTTTAACCCTTCCCCCTATAGCATCCTAGTTTACGTGTATTACATTTAATGTAACAATTTTGTTTGATTGTAAAAATTGAATTGCGGGATGTAAAGCAATCTCACACGAGAAACGCTTCTGCTGCGAGATTCGATCTTTTCACTAGATTCTTTAGATGACCCTCGAACATTTTAGCCGAGAGAGCCTTTGTAAATAGATCAACAATGTTGTGCTTTAAGGCAATTTATGTAACGATCACATCTCCCTTTTGTACAATCTCCTGTATCAGGTGATACTTCCTCTCAATATGTTTTTTTAGTTTATGACTGCAGGGTTCTTTAGAGTTAGCTACTGCCTCACTATTGTCACAATATAAGGTGATGGGTAAATTCATATTTGGAACCACTTGCAAGTCATTTAGGAACTTCCTTAGCCAGACTGCTTCATTTGCTGTTTCACAAGTAATTACATACTCAGCTTCCATAATGGAATCTGCAATGCATCCTTACTTGATACTATGCCATACTACAACTCCCTCAGGGTAAACATTGATCCTAACGTGGATTTCCTAGAAACCTTGTCAGTTTGAAAATCAAAGTCGGTGTATCTTGTAAGGGTCAAATCCTTCGCTCTATACACCAGCTTGTAGTCACTCGTTCTCCTAAGATACTTTAGAATGTTCCTAACCGCTGTCCAGTGGTCTAACCCTAGATTGGACTGGTACCTACTGACAATTCTCATTGCATAACAATGTCTGGCCTAGTATAGAGCAATAACATACTGTAAGCTGCCCACAACTGAGGCATAGCGAACACGTCTCATATCCTCAACTTCTTGAGGTGTCTTAGGACACTGTTCTCAAGTGAAACCTATGCCAAAAAGGTAATAAACCCTTTTTAGAGTTATGCATCATAAATCGAGTCAACATTTTATCGATATAAGTTGCTTGAGATAGAGCCAACGTTTTGTTCTTGCGATCCCTGATGATTTGAATCCTAAGTACATACCGTGCCTCTCCCAAATCTTTCATTTGGAATTGGGTTGCCAGCCATTTCTTAATGTCAGTAAGGTATCCTACATTGTTCCCAATGAGTAGGATATTGTCCACATAAAGTATTAGAAAAGCTACTTTATCGTTGATGATTTTCTTGTAGATACAAGGTTCATCAATGTTTTGATCAAAACCAAAAGATTTGATCGCTGTATCAAATCTAATGTTCCAAGATTTAGATATCTGTTTCAACCCATAAATAGATCAGCTTGCGAACTTTTTGCTCCTGACCTTGGGCTATGACCCCTTTGAGTTGAGACATAAAGATATTCTCCTCAAGATTGCCATTTAGAAAAGCAATCTTAACATCCATTTTTCATATCTCATAGTCATAATATGTGGCTATAGACAAGAGAATTCTTATAGACTTAAGCATAGCAACAGGGGAAAAAGTTTCCCCATAGTCAACTCCTTCCCTTTGGATATAACCCTCTACTACAAGTCTAGCTTTGAAGGTCTGTACCTTTTCAGTTACATCTCTCTTTCTTTTTTAGATCCATTTACACCCTATGGGTTTGACCCTTTCAGGTAAATCTACAAGCTCCCATACCAAATTGGAGTACATGGACTCCATTTTAATGTCCATAGTGCTTTGACCCATTGGTCCTTGTCTACATTCATCGCCTGTTTATAGGATAATGGATCCTCAATACTATCATCTGGTATGACAAACCTGAGTTTCAGTTAAACCTGAGTAACGGTCAGGTTGTATGACAACCCTTCCACTACGTCGAGGCACTCTTAGCGATTGAGAAGGATGAGATTGACCTGAAGTGCTGGCTTCTTCATTAACTCTTAATAAAGGACAATTTCATCAAACCCTTGTTGATTCTTCAGTAGCTTCACTTAATACCACTTTGCTATGTGGTTTATGATCTCTCATGTGGTCTTCCCCTAAAAACATAGTGTTTGTCAATTCAAACAATTTATTTCTTGAGGGTCATAAAACAGACCCCCTCTTATCTACTTAGGGTAATCAACAAATTGGCACAATCTTGAACAAGGTTCCAACTTCTTAGGATTTGTCACTAACACATATGCAGGACAAGATTATGAAGTAACGTAAACTTGGTTTACGCCCCCTCCATAACTCGAAAAGTTTTTCAGAATCACTCTTCAAGGAACATTGTTCAAGATGTGAACTGCAGTCTCTACTGCATACCCTCAAAACGAGTTAAGCAATTGAGCATAATTCATCATAGAACGAACCATATCTATAAGGTTCTATTTCTTCTTTCTGATAGACCATTCTGCTAAGGTGTACTAGGTGCTGAGAGTTAGGATTGTATTCCATGTTCTATCAAATAGGCCTAAAATCCTAAACCCATGTACTCTCCACCTCGATTAGATTGAAGTGTTTTAATTGTTTTACCTAATAGGTTTTCTACTTCAGCATTATACTTTTTGAACTTTTCAAAAACTTCATACTTATATTCCATTAGGTATAAGTAACCACACCTTGAACAATCATCTATAAAAGAGATCAAGTATCCGTATTCTTCTCTAGCCTTTACATTCATCGGACCACAAAAGATCCGAATGTATGAGCTCTAATGGCTCTTTGGCTCTAAACCTTTTCCACTAAAAGGTCTTTTAGTCATTTTTCCTTCAAGATAAGATTTACATGGAGGTAATGAATTATCTTCTAACTTGCTTAGAAGTCCATTTTTTACCAATCTCTCGATTCTATCAAGATTTATGTGGCCTAATCTCAAATGCTAAAGGTACATATAATTGTTACTTGGAGAAATTCTTCGCCTTTTAGTTTGAGTATTAACAGTTTTAAACATCTTATGATTTAAAAGTGGTTTTGATTCAGTTGATCTTAACACGTATAAGTTATCTTCTAGTTTAGTTGAACAAATAATCACACAATTTTTCATAATGCACGCTTCATTTGAATTAAAAGAAACTAAGTATAATTGTTCAATTAAACAAGAAATAGAAACAAGGTTCCTCTTCATCTTGGGAACAATGTATAAGTTTTTTAAAAACAAAAATCTATTTTCAAAAGACAACTTAGCAGCTCCCAATGCACGAGCTGAAATGGCGTCTCATGTTCCAATCTTGAGTGTCATTTCACCCTCTTCTAGCTGGTGGAAGGAAATAATTTCCTGTAAAGAAGAATAGATGTAATTAATGGCTCTTGAATCAAGTATCCAGGCATCATGGTCATTTTCCACTAAACAAGTTTCCAGAACTAGTAAATCTATTTACCTTTTTTCTCATTCTTCTTCCCAGCAAGGTACTTAGGGCAATTGCATTTCTAGTGACCATCCACACTACAGTGGAAGCATTTGCCCTTGCCTTTGCCTGCAGCGGGAGCCTTCCCTTTCCCTCATTTATTTCTCTAAATCCTTTTAGTGCCCGAAGTTGGAGGATCAAACTTAGTTTCATAGGATGAACCATTATAGAACTTTTTGGAATGGACAACATTTTTCTCTCCTTCTACTGGTTCCTTACCTTTCATAAGGGACTTAAAAGTCCGTAACTCATTCAGAAGGGTAGTCAGATTGTACTGTATTTTGTTCATTACCGCATTGCTATGGAATTGAAGAAAACCCTTCGAAAGAAATTCCAAAATAAAGAACACTTGACATTGCTTGTTTATAACTACACCGTTCATCTCAGCGACATTAATATGGACCATTAAGTCGAAAACATGTTCTCTCACTTATTAGCTCTCTTTCATGCGCACATTGTAAATGTACTTGAGGGCCTCGTGCCGGATCTAAGCGGACAGTTGTCCAAATATCTTCTGTAGAGACTTCATGATCTGGTGTGCAACCATCATGGCCTCATGCTTCTTAGTAAGAATGTCAGACAAACTTGTCAAGATGTAAACTCGGGCCTTGTGATTGGCTTTTGTCCAACGGTCATAAGCATCCTTCAATGCTTGAGATGCATTTCGAGCAGGGACTGGATGACATTCCTCTGTCAAGACAAATCTTAGATCATCAACAATTAGAATCGTATTCAGGTTAGATTTCCACGTCGCATAGTTTTCACTGGTTAATTTCTCATTTTTAAGCAAAGGCATGATGTGAAAGACATGCTGAAACATATAACAATTAATCGACCTTATTAGTTATCTTTGTCATAACCCATGACTTAAATATCCAATCAATTTAGCAAAAATATATGTAACCATAGAATCTTAATTAAACTATTCATTTTAGTTTTTGCAACGATATTTCAGAGGTTTAGAGCAACAACCACCGAAGGGTGATCAGCTACTTCTACCCTGAATTGAGACAATCTCAGCCAATTACTAATACCGGAATAACTTTTATTCCTATAGTTTTTAACTACCGTTGTTTTGGTCAAAGATTCATTAATTAACTTAATTCATCCCGTAAGTATGACCCTTCCATTTTCGAATCCCAAAGGTAGCTTCAACAGACCACCAAAAGGAAAGACACTGTTGCAGATTAACCTAAGAAACCCTATCCATTGTTGGAGTTTACATTGTTCCGACCCCTATGATCAGGCCCTCCGAAGGGATGGTTGCTTTAGGATGACACGCAGACAAACCATAAAATCTCACAGAGCAACCTAATGGAGGATATTGTAGGACTTGTTGACACGCCCTACTTACTATGAACACTTTCCCCAATCACCTTGTTATTGACCCATGCAAACATTTTCCAAAGGGAGGCTGCGCCCTGGGTGACACGAAGTCGAGCATAGATCTCATGGTGTGAACCCATGCAAACATTTACTATGAATACATATTAAAAATCTCATGGTATCCCCGCCCCTAGACGGGGCCCTGAAAAAATTCACTGGTTTGACCCCATCCCCGGTCAAATCGGGGATTCCCCACCCCGATCAGGGAATTTTGCCAACCTTACTGAAGGAAATCGAACACGAGAATTTTCATGAGCAGCAGAAAGATCATTCCAAATTACAATCGTATATGAACTTCACAATTACAGTCATAAACAGAAACATACAATTATGCATTAATTACAAAAATTATAGCATGCTACAACAAATGATCAAGGATAAACGCTACACACTTTTACATACTCATTGCCAAGCTTCTTGATCACGAATGCTCGATCACATCAACACAACAACCACGAACATTCGTCCAACACGACTACTACACTGCACAAACACCACGCACTCAAACTCAGCCATCAGCAAGGTCACGAACAGCCCCAAACACAACGGATGGCCTCCACAGAACCTCGACAGTGTCAAGTTGAGTATGACACCACCAAGAAGGCTACCTTGGTATTCTCAGTGTGAGAATCCAAAGGGTGGGCTCTGTGTGGACTTTGTTTGAGGCGGAAGACAGAGGAAACAACAATCATGTAAATGATTGGGCAATTGGGAGATGGTAGAACCTATCATATAGGTCGATGTCCAATCGTTTAGGAAAAGCTAAGCGATCGTCTAGTGAAAGCTATGCAATCGTTTAACTCATCACTTAGCTAAGTGTCTGTCGCCTACAAACACTCCATGATTGTTTACCTTACTTCAAGCCGTCGCTTAGTAAATCCTATTTACTTGACAACTTTCGTGAGAATATTTCTAAGAGAGGAAATCTCAAATTCACAAAATTTAACCTTACTAAAATTAGGAAAATATTTTTCCTTTTATCTCACTGACTACCAATAACCTCCTACTCAATTGGTTATTAGAGAAAAATAGTTAATTATCCAATAATTAATATTATTATAAATATAAATGATAACCAACTTATCATACTATATTTATAACCTATAGTTTTAATATTTCATCTTATGAAACATACAAACCATAGCTTTTTTTTTTATTCCATGGCACTTAATGTAAATCTCATTTACATTAATCCTTACTCATACATTATACCGATCATATCATATATAATCGAATTATCTCTTGTCAATTTGAACATTTTAAATCAACATAAAAAACTGATCCTCAATTGAATCTATTGAGCTACCAAGGGGACCTTATGGACCTGTAGCTCGAAGCTCCAATGGTACATGAATAACTGACTAAACTCTTGAGTCATGGGATCCACCATCCGTTAAATGCCAAGCACTCCATTAAAGATCGACATCTGAACTCTTCTTACCACATGTCCCCAAAAAGGTAGACATGTTGAGTTAGCAATCTAGCCACTCTCATCCATACTAATCAAAGGATTGCTCTCAAAGGTAAGAGTTCCCAAAACACTCAGGATTGAGGTCGTGTCACCTATGGTCGTTTAGGTGAGATGTAAGTCTCTAGTATCAACGATGTTAAATATAGAGTCTAGTCATCTCGTGGTCCGGTCTTATACAAACTCTTTGTATAGGACACCCCCGCTTGCATGTCTCCACATGAATGGTTAGGATCTACCATCTATAGTAGTTTACAACACTTGCAAACCTCTACAAAGCAGACCATATCCGTAGCGTCACTAGGATCAAGTATCCCACCTTAATCTTTATACTACAGACCTATTTAGGTTATCACTTAAGGCATGATCCACTTGTATATCACATATACATGCTTAAGTTTACATAAGATAACCATGGAGCTTTGTTTATTGGATATGAGTAAATGTCAGAATGAAATAACAATTATTTTATTCATCAAACAATGTATATCATTACAAACAACGAGACTCCGGGAGAATTAGGACACCAATTCCAACAATTGCATTCTTATAAAATATTTGTCTAATTCACCTTCCAGGTCGGTTCCCAGGTGGAGGTGTTCTGTTTCTGTCAACTTAAATACCCCTCCTAGACAGAACCTTCATTGGACAAAGGTCTCTTATGGAAAATTATTTTATAAATTAAACCTTTATTTAAATTCATTTTAATCCTATTAAAAAAATCAACCTATTCTTAATCCCACTAGAAATAAGATAGATCAATTTTAAACCATTTAAAATTAATTTGGACCTATGTTTGCATGCAATCTAGATTATAGATTTTCATCTATCTCATTAATACTATAACTCTTTATAAATTAATGAATTATTAAAACCTATAATATCTTCATGCATTCACATACATCATTCCACTATTTATTATTATAATTTTAATATATAGTATGATGCATGGACATGCTTAGGTTAATCATACATCACTAACATAATACTTATATTATGATGCATGAGCATGTTAATTCAATCATGCATCTATAAAATATAACCTTTTATATTTGATTATGATGCACGTTTTGTTTATCCTACTGTGGGTATTTTTGAATCTATATGACATATAATATTTAATATGAATTAAAAAAATTTAAAATATTCATCCAATGCATAATTAAATTAAATAGCAAAATTTGGACCGATTTTGGTAATATAATGCAAAATTAATTGATTAAATTAATATAACTATTACATTAACCTAATTAATTAATAAATAAATTAAAATTATAATAGGAAATTAGGTTAAATCTGCAGTTGAAGACGTCCTGCGCGCGTCGCCTATGTTCCATCCATACTCGGAGCTTTGTAACGCTGCGATCGCAACGCATCGCCTCTGCCTTTCAGCGTCCGGCAGAACACCCCTGTTCTGCATATTTTCAGCTCCGAACTTGCCCCAAACATCTCTTTTCAGCAACCGTTGTTCTATCGATCAATACAGATTTACAAACTTGAAGCAAAAAATAAATTGCCCAAAAAATACAATGGGTCCTTACAATTTAATCAAATTAAAAGGTAATCTAGTGCTAAAATAATAATTAAAAAAATCCAATTTGTAAACCAACATTCAAATATTCCACAATGCAAAATATGAAACCCACCTTTAAATTATTTTGTTTAAAAAAATATGCAGAACGTGATGCCAAAAATTGTCTCTGATACCAATTAAAAGGGGATCGAATCCCACAACGGAAGCGTTTTGTTAGAATGCCTTACATCCCAGAATCTAATTTTTACACAAACATAATCATTAAATTAAAACAGAATATAAACATGTAAATTGTATGCATTAGGGAAAATATTATAATGATTCTTACCTTTGTAAATTCCCAAGTGCCTCGAACAATCCCCTAGTTCCAACGAACGGATCTCCAACGATCTCAATCACGAACAATTTCTTGAATAATCTCGAACACTACAATGAGAGTAACCTCATTATTATCTGGGATTATAATAGAGGGATATGTGGTATCCAATTATTGGGAGAGGGAGAGGAGAAAAGGATTTCAAAGAGTATAAAGGATTTTTTTTATGTTTTAAAGAAAATCCTGCACTGTTGGAGTTAGCATGCAATTGACAGAAGTAAACAGAATCATTAAGTACTCTAATTAATCTATTTTAGAAATTAAGAAAGCATGTTCATAACAGAAAATAGGGTTTTGAGAAGTTACCTTTGAAGGCCTTCTTCAATCCATGAAATCAACTCCAATCTTCACTCTAAAAGGATGTAGACTGCCACTTGATCTTCCCTGTTCTCTTGGACCTTAGATTGGATTGTGGGATCCAAAATGAGTTCTAATTTGAGGAATCTTGGAGGAAAAGGAGTGATTTTTCAGCTTCAAAGTTGAAGAACACTTCTTTAAAGAAAAACTAGAAAATAAATTGATTTGCATGCATATTTCTCAGCCAACAACCACTGGTTTTGTTCAGTTTGATAGTGCAATTGATGACGGGCAGAAATGTACGTTATTATAGGCATTTTATTTAGAATTATGGAAGTTGTTAAGTAGAATATGCAGTGATTGTACTAAGAATTCATGAGAAAGTACGCTTGAATCGGTCAGCAATGAAAATCTTGGCTAACCCACTATTATGCGTTATTTGCGTCCAAATGTCTATTTTTGTAGCTAACGCAGAAATCGATCGCGTGCGGTGAATCTCGCCATCGCAGAGGCATCACATACACGATCGCATATGTTCGACGCATGGATGTTGCGGCCATCAACCGCATGCATCCATCGTATAAAGGTTGCGGCTACAGAGTAATAACCATAACAGAGGGATGAACGCAAGGGTGGTGGAATGCGATGATGTTTCGGAAACCAAGCATGAACGCATACCTTGGGAGTATCAAAAGGTGATATTGATATTTCACCTACCACGCCTTAGCTGCAAAGATTCAGAGTAGGTCCATCACGCCGTTAGTTGTAGAATTTCAAAGAAGGACCATTAATGTGTTGATTTTTGGCCCTTAATCTCAAATTAATTAATTTTAATTAATTAATTAATCAATGTTTTGATGATAACAAACTTAATTTTTAATTACTGAAGATATTAGTATTTTAATATGTCCATAGCGTAGAGTTCGAAACAATGATTCCAACACCTATTGAATCACTCAAATTGGAGCTATAACGAAGACGATATGACCGAAACAAGTCTATAGAGAAAATACCGTGGTGGATGACATGGCATAACCAGACCATTTGCATGTAGACATGTACCAGCATATTGATTGAATGATGGATCATCAAGAGATTAACATATGATGGACTTTTGATTTTTGAATTGATTTAAAATAAAAAAATTTGAAATTAAAAAGAAATTTAAAAGGAAAATAAATTTAATATTATTTTATGTTTGTGTCTAATGGCTCGTTTTTTACACATGGTATGTTTTTTTTATTTTTGAATTAAATTTAAAAAGAAAATGAATTTCAAAAGAAAAGAAATTTAATATTATATTTTGTTTGTATCTAACGACTAATTTAGTTTAAAATCTCCACCATTGATTTTTCTTTTCCAAAATCCAATGGTCCAATTTAATTGTGGTTTCTAAATTTTTTTTCCATCTCTATATAAACCATCTTCCTCTCCAAATTTTAAACTAACAAATTTTACATTTCATAATCCTCCAAAACTCAAAAGTTTCATTGTTGCTCTCTCTAAGTTCCTAATTTTTTTTTCATCTTATTCTTGAGAGAGTGTTATTGTATTATGAGGATAAATTTGTTGAATGCTTAAACTTGTAATCCACTCTAGTGAGAGTTGTATTGTGTTCTTAAAAAATTCCAACATTTGTAATGGTTTGATCCTAAACCGTGGAAAGGATCGGGTTTTCTCTTGAACCCGTAAAAGAAGCGGTGGTGTAATGATTGGGCTCTAATCCGTGGAAAGAGTCGGAAAGATTTTATTCAAATTCCCAAGAAGCGCTTGGAGAGTGGGGCAGGTCGAGTTTGACCGAACCACTATAAAAATTACGTGTCTTCTTCTCTAACTATTTCCTTTTTATTTTTGCAATTAATTTAAGCAATTTATTGTATGTTTTAGTTTGTTCTTATTTATTTGCTAAAATTTGATAGAATTAAATTATCACATTTTTGTCATCTTATTTGTTGCATAAATTGAATTTTTTTTATTATTTATAAAAAGTGTATTAATTAATTTAATTGGGTTAATTTAGAAAAAAAATTAATTAAACCCTATTCACCCCCTCAGGGTTGCCATATCGATCCAACAATTGGTATCAGTGCGGGTTGCTCTTCTTGAAATATTTATTTCTTGATAAACTTAATTGTTTTTTAGCTATGACAACTTTAGGTTTTATCCCTTTTACTGATAGTCAATCTATTACAAAGCCTCATTTCTTTAATGGTACTAATTATAGTTATTGGAAAAATAGAATGAGATTTTTCTTACTTTCTATTGATTATGATTTATAGGATATTGTTGAGGAAGATTTTAAAATTCGAACAAAAGATGTTGATGGTGTTAGCACTATAAAACTTAAGGAAGAATGGTCAATAAATGAAAAGAAAACATGCTCTTTAAATGCCAAAGCTATTAATTGCTTATTTTGTGCTTTGAATGAAGTTGAGTATAATAGAGTTTCTATTTGCAAAACCGCTAAAGAGATATGAGATAAATTAGAAATTACTCTTGAAAGAACTAGTCAAGTAAAAGAAACAAAGATTGACATGTTAGTTCATCAATATGAAATGTTTAAAATTGATGAAAATGAAGCTATTTCCGATATGTTTATTAGATTTACTAACATTGTCAATGCTTTAGAAGAACTTGGGAAAAAGTACTCAAATCTTGAGAAGATAAAGAAGCTATTGTGGTCTTTGCCTAAACAATGGGAGCCTAAAGTCACCGCCATTCAAGAGGCAAAGGATCTCAAATCTCTCTCCATTGATGAACTCATGGGCTCGTTGTTGACGCATGAGATAAAGATCAAGAAAAACATGGAGGATGAGAAGAAAAAGAAAGAAAAGAGTATAGCTTTAAAGACCATCTCTTTAGAAGTTGACTCCCAAGATGAAGATGACCTTGATGAAGATGATGTTGCCTATCTTTCACGTAAGTATAAGAACTTCATCAAGAGAAAGAAGCAATTCAAGAAGCATCTCTCCAACCAAAAAGAGTCAAAAGGTGAAAAGAGCAAAAAGGATGAGGTAATATGCTATGAATGCAAGAAGCCGGGTCATATTAGAACCAATTGTCCTTTTCTTAAATCATCCAAGAAATCCAAGAATAAAGCAATGAAAGGTACTTGGGATAATAGCGATGAAAGCGAAAGTGGGAGTGATAATGAAGAAGTGGCCAATTTTTGCTTCATGGCTCATAGTGACAAAGAGGATGAACAAAATGATGAGGTAACTCTAGAACCTCTTTCTTATAATGAATTGTTCGAAGCTTTTGAAAATATGCAAAATGATTTAGAAAAACTTAGTTCTAAGTATGTTGTGCTTAAAAAGAAATACAATGTTTTATCTAGTAAAAATAAGTCTTTACTTGAAGAAATTACTTGCTTAAAAGAGAATGAGCATGATGCTATGCATATTGATGAAATGAATATCTCTTGTGACAAGCATGCTTTTGATTGTGATGAGAAAAATGCTTTGCTTGACAAAGTTAAATTTCTTGAGCATGATAGTTATGAAAAAGATAATTTGATTAAATTACTCAAAGAAAAGGAATTTAGTGCTTTGCAAGAACTTGATAAGGCTAAAGAATCTATTAAAAAGTTGACAATAGGTGCTCAAAGATTAGACAAGATAATTGAAGTAGGCAAGCTTTTTGGTGATAAAAGAGGTTTAGGCTATATTGATGAATGTTCTACTCCTTCAAGTTCTAAAACTATCTTTGTTAAAGCATCTCATAATATGCCTAAACTTAATATGCCTAAGGTTGTGTCTAAGCATGTTAAATCTAACTTTGTGCTTATATGTTATTATTGTGGTGTTGAAGGCCATATTAGACCTAAATGTTTTAAATTGAAATATGCTCATACTACTTCTCCAAGAAGAAATTTTTCTCAAAGAGCAAAGTTTCATAATGCTCCAAGGAATAATTTCTCCAAGAAAAGTAGAGTGGTAAATTTGTTGTAAAAGATAAATCTTTGCATGATGTTGTTTGTTTCTCATGTGGCAAGTTTGGACATACAACTTATTCTTGTTACTTGTCTAAATCCAATGTCTTAAATGTCTATGCAAAAATAAAATGGATTCACAAGTTTGTCAATGCTAACCATCTAGGATCCAAACAAGTGTGGGTACCAAAGAATCAAACTTGAACATTTGTGTTTGTAGGTTTGTTTGAAAGCCTCTAAGAAAAACAAGTGGTACTTGGATAGTGGTTGCTCGAGGCACATGACGGGAGACCCATCCAAGTTTGTCTCTCTCTCCAAAAAGGATTGAGGTCTTGTAACCTTTGGTGACAATAAGAAAGGTAAAATAATTGGTAAAGGTAGTATAGGTAATGAATCTTCTATTTTAATTGAAAATGTACTTTTGGTTGATGGTTTGAAGCATGATTTACTTAGTATTAGTCAATTGTGTGATAAAGGCTTTAGAGTTGTGTTTGATAAAAAGAATTGCATCATTGAAAATGCTAGTGATAGAAAAGTTATATTTGTTGGAAATAGAGATGAAAATGTTTATACTATTGATTTGAATGATTGTCCTATTAATGATAAATGTTTATCGGCTTTGCATAATGATTCTTGGTTATGGCATAGAAGACTAGGACATGCTAGCATGCACTTAATTTCAAATATTTCCAAGAATTCTTTGGTTAGAGGTCTTCCCAAATTTAAATTTGAAAAAGAAAAAGTTTGTGATGCTTGTCAAATGGGTAAGCAAACTAAGTCCTCTTTCAAATCTAAAAATGTAATCTCTACAACTAGACCCCTTCAACTATTACACATGGACTTATTTGGCCCTTCTAGAATTGCTAGTTTTGGAGGGAACTATTATGCCTTTGTGATAGTTGATGATTTTTCAAGATTTACTTGGGTTTTGATGCTAAAACATAAGGATGATGCTTTGAAAAGATTTTCTAGTTTTGTTAGAAGAGTTCAAAACGAAAAAGGTTTTTTGATTTCTAAAATTATGAGTGACCTACAGCCGAAGGCATTCTACCCGAACCTGCTCTTACAAGAAATTAAGTAATCTCGATTATCTATAGCATAAAGCGATCTTACGGAGGTCCCCGCCTAATCAGTGGAACATTGTTCACCAGGATAAAAGGCAGTCAAAAGGCCTAGAAAGGACTCTTAAAGCACACCGCTTGCCTATTCCGACTAAAGCTTGGTGTGCTTCTCATCATGGAGGAGAATTTGATAGCAATGCTTTTGAAACTTTTTGTGAAGAAAATGGTTTTTCTCATAATTTCTCCGCTCCAAGAACTTCTCAACAAAACGGTGTAGTTGAAAGGAAAAATCGTACTTTGCAAGAATTTTCTAGATCAATGTTGCATGAGTATGGTTTACCTACAAACTTTTGGGCGGAAGCTATTAACATCGCTTGTTATGCTTTAAATAGAGTTTTAATTAGACCTTCTTTGGATAAAACTCCTTATGAACTTTGGCATAACAAAATTCCAAATATTTGGTATTTCAAAATTTTTAGTTGCAAATGTTTTATTTTGAATAACAAAGAAAAACTTGGAAAATTTGATTCTAAGACGGATGTTGGTATTTTCCTTGGTTATTCCTCTACTAGTAAAGCTTATAGAGTTTTCAATAAAAGAACTTTAGTAATTGAGGAATCTATGTATGTAGTATTTGATGAATCTTGCAATGTTATTTCTAATGAGCCTATTTATAGTGATGTTTTAGAAGAAAATTTTGGAGATTTACTTGTTAGAGACAAAGGCAAGGAAATTGTTTCAAGTAAGCAAGAGGTGAGCTTAATCGAAAAGAACGAAGTTGGTTCTTCATCCATGCCTAAAGAGTGGAGGTATGCTCCTTCCCATCCCAAAGAATTAATTCTTAGTGATCCCGAACAAGGTGTGAAAACTCGTTCCTCTCTTAATATGTTTAATAATCTTGCTTTTGTTTCTCAAATTGAACCAAAAAGTTTCAAAGATGCCGAAAATGATGAATTTTGGATTTTAGCTATACAAGAAGAATTAAATCAATTTGAAAGGAATAAAGTTTGGGAGTTAGTCCCTAGGTCCTCTCATGCTTCTATAATTGGAACTAAGTGGGCCTTTAGAAATAAAATGGATGAAAATGGAAATATCATTAGAAATAAAGCTAGACTCGTAGCTCAAGGTTATTGTCAAGAGGAAGGAATAGATTATGAAGAAACTTTTGTAGCCGTTGCTAGATTAGAAGCTATTAGAATGTTACTTGCTTTTGCTTCTTATAAGAATTTCATTTTGTATCAAATGGATGTGAAAAGTGCATTTTTAAATGGTTATATCATGGAGGAAGTTTATGTTGAACAACCTCCAGAGTTTGAAAGTTTTGATTTTCCTAATCATGTCTATAAGTTGAAAAGGGTTCTTTATGGCTTAAAACAAGCTCCAAGAGCTTGATATGATAGACTTAGTAATTTCTTGCTTGAGAATGGATTTAAAATGGGTAAAATTGATACTACTCTTTTTATTAAGATTAAAGAAAATGATATGCTTTTAGTACAAATATATGTGGATGATATTATTTTTGGTTCTACTAATCCATATTTGTGTGAAGAATTTTCTAAGTGTATGCATAGTGAATTTGAGATGAGTATGATGGGAGAACTTAGCTTCTTCCTTGGACTCCAAATCAAACAACTCAAAGATGTTATTTTCATAAGTCAAGAAAAATACACAAGGGATTTGTTCAAAAGGTTCAAATTCAATGAAGGTAAAATTGCAAAAACTCCTATGAGCACATCCACTAAGCTTGACAAGGATGAAAAAGGTAAATGTGTGGATATAAAAACTTATAGAGGTATGATTGGATCTTTACTTTATTTAACCGCTAGTAGACCCGATATTATGTTTAGTGTATGTCTTTGTGCTAGATTTCAATCTTGTCCTAAGGAATCACATTTACATGCCATTAAAAGAATTTTTAAATATTTGCTTGGTACTATTGATTTAGGCTTATGGTATCCTAGAAATGTTGAATTTAATTTGATAGGATATTCCGATGCGGATTTTGCGGGTAGTTTACTTGACCGTAAGAGTACTAGTGGGACTTGTCAATTTCTTGGTAGTTCCTTAGTTTCTTGATTTAGTAAAAAGCAAAATTCGGTTGCCTTATCCACTACCGAAGCGGAATATATTACAGTTGCTAGTTGTTGTGCTCAAATTCTTTGGATGAAACAAACTCTTTGAGATTTTGGATTAAAGTTTGATAATGTGCCTATATTTTGTGATAATACTAGTGCTATTAATTTGACTAAAAATCCTATACGTCATTCTAGGACTAAGCATATTGATATTAGGCATCACTTTATTAGAGTGCATGTGCAAAATGATAATATTACTCTTGAATTTGTAGACTCTAATAATCAATTAGCGGATATTTTTACCAAGCCTTTGAATGAAGAAAACTTTTGTAAAAATAGGCTTGAGCTCGGTATTATTCGTTGTGATGCCTCTTGATTTTATAATTTTAATTGTTAAATCTTTTAGAAGACATTTTGATAGGAGAAGATATGGAAAACATGTGTTAATATTCTTAGGGGGAGTTGTGCTAAATTTATGTTCATGTTTTGAAGGGAAACATTTATGTACTTCTAAATTTTTCTTAATTATTCTTTTTGATGATACCAAAGGGGGAGAAGTTTAAGAAAAATATGCTATAAATTTGTTATGATTTTGATTGTATTAATTAGGGGGAGAATTTATTTTTTTTTTTGAGTGAATTTCAAAAATGATCTTTATGGTGATATGTTGAATTTTATTTTGTGCTACATATGATTTACATGTATTTCAAGCTATTTTTCTTAAATGGTTTGTCATGAAAAATGGGAGATTGTTGGCTTTTTGGCTCTTAATCTCAAATTAATTAATTTTAATTAATTAATTAATCAATGTTTTGATGATAACAAACTCAATTTTTAATTACTGAAAATCTTAGTGTTTTAATATGTCCATAGCGTAGAGCTTGGAACAACGATTCCAACACCTTTTGAATCACTCTAATCGGAGCTAAAACGAAAACGATATGATCGAAAGAAGTCTATAAAGAATTTCGGTGGTGGATGACGTGGCATAATCAGACTATTTGCATGTAGACATATGCCAACATATTGGTTGAATGGTGGATCATTAAGAGATTAACATATAATGGACTTTTGATTTTTAGATCAATTTAAAATAAAAAAAAAAGAAATTTAAAAGAAATTTAAAAGGAAAATAAATTTAATATTATTTTATGTTTGTGTCTAACGGCTAGTTTTTTTTACACATGGTATGTTTTTTATTTTTGGATTGACTTTAAAAAGAATGAATTTAAAAAGAAAATGAATTAAAAGGAAAATGAATTTAATATTATTTTATGTTTGTGTCTAACGGCTAGTTTTTGACACATGGTATGTTTTTTTATTTTTTGGATTAATTTTAAAAAGAAAATGAATTTCAAAAGAAAAGGAATTTAATATTATATTTTGTTTGTATCTAACGACTAGTTTAGTTTAAAATCTCCACCATTGATTTTTCTTTTCCAAAATCCAATGGTCCAAATTAATTGTGGTTTCTAAATTTTTTTTTCCCATCTTTATATAAACCATCTTCCTCTCCAAATTTTATACTAACAAATTTTACATTTCATAATCCTCCAAAACTCAAAAGTTCCATTGTTGCTCTCTCTAAGTTCCCAATTTTTTTTTCATCTTATTCTTGAGAGAGTATTATTGTATTGTGAGGATAAATTTGTTGAGTGCTTAAACTTGTAATCCACTCTAGTGAGAGTTGTATTGTGTTCTTAAAAAATTCCAACATTTGTAACGGTTTGATCCTAAATCGTGGAAATGATTGGGTTTTCTCTTGAACCCGTAAAAGGAGCGGTGGTGTAATGATTGGGCTCTAATCCGTGGAAAGAGTCGGAAAGATTTTATTCAAATTCCCAAGAAGCGCTTGGAGAGTGGGGTAGGTCGAGTTTGACCGAACCACTATAAAAATTACGGTGTCTTCTTCTCTAACTCTTTCCTTTTTATTTTTGCAATTATTTTAAGTAATTTATTGTATGTTATAGTTTGTTCTTATTTATTTGGTAAAATTTGATAGAATTAAATTATCACATTTTTGTCATCTTATTTGTTGCATAAATTGAATTTTTCTTATTATTTATAGAAAGTGTATTAATTAGTTTAATTGGGTTACTTTAGAAATTTTTTTTTATTAAACCCTATTCACCCCCTCCTTTAGGGTTGCCATATCGATCCAACATAATGCTATCGGTAATCAAGCTCTATAAATGGAAGCCTTAGAGCACAACTTCAAGGGATCCGAGTTTCTGCCTTCGGGTAGATCCTTGTGATCCAGACGAAAACGTGAGAAGATAGTTTTGAGAGTTCTACATTCCTTCTACCATTCTGAGTGGCGATCGGAGCTCTGCTGGAGGTAGATCTCGAGAAAGACTACTCCGCTGCCCATCCATGGCACCACCGGCAACCTTGACACACATCCGATGGACGCAAGACATTGCCCACCTGGCCCTACATATCTCTTCTATCTTTATATTGTATTACATTGTGGCTTAAAAGATTAATACATTGTGTGATCAATGCATTTCTCTATTTCCTTTGATCCCATCTTCATTTTCTTATCATCCTTTACTTTCACTGCAAAGACTAAGTAAGATTGCTAGAGTATCGCATACTTAATCTTGCAACATAAACATATGAAGTAAGTAGCAAACCACGGAGAGGTGTGCGTTGCGCGAGTGTTGTGAGAAAATCCTATTTGCTTAGTGAGATGTTGTAGCCACACTTGTCTATGAGCTGATCAGCGGTAGCTAACTGCCCGGGAGGGTAAGTGGTGGAACGCATTAAGTAAAATAAGCAGTGTTCCTAGAGATAGGAATAATCTTATGTCAACCATGTTAATGTGATTACCTTGTCTCATGAGCGCATCATTCATCATTTAGGCACACTTGAGAAAGTAGTCTAAAGACCAAATCTAGACTTGAAAGAGTCAAATTGGATCGAATAGGCAAGAATAGAGGCTTAGAGATAAGCTCTGTTTGCTATTACATAGCGTATGCACCCTATAGATAGGATATGGTGATATACGGTCATCTTGTTTATGTGGAGACTTAGACATAAGGCCTCTCGACACTATCGCATATACATCGCATGCGTCTTTGTTAAGTGTGTGTAACATAATCGCATAGCTTGCATTAGCTGGGGTTACCCTTGCTATCAAGCTTAGTGATGCGGTGAAGTCATCCTCGCCATTTTATTTATTTTTTCATGCATCTTATTACGCATTAACTGTTGCCGTATCTCTACCTCTCATAGTCATACTTCCACTGCTTAATCTGTTAGTTAGGAGTAGGAGTAGCACATAGCCCATAACCTTCAATATTCTTTTATTTTTCGTCGCAAACACTTTACTTCATAACATTTATCTACAAGTCCTTGAGTTTGACCTCGGATCACCCAAGAAACTTACGATCTCATTATACTTGGCGAGAGAGCAAGAAAACTTGTGGCAGGAACGCATGATCATCAGACGCATATTACATATCCCTTAGTCCAACGCATGACCAGTGACGCATGGAGAACGAACAATGAACGCATAATTATTTACTCCATTTTCCACGCATCAACAATCAAATTGACATCAAATCCACATAAAGTGAGTGGATTAAAATGGAATTGTGAGTGTCAATTGTTCGAGAAACCCACTTATTTGAAATTTCCAAATTTCAAATTTAAAAAACAATTTTATTTAAAAATGACTTAAAATCAAGTTACTAATTTTTTAAATTAAAATTCAGTTTTAATTTAATTTTTCAAACAATAAATTAAAATAAAAATTGATTTTTTAATTTTTAGTTTTTTTTAAAAAGTAATTAATTTAATTAATTAAAATAATTTAATATTCGATATTAAATTATTTAAAAACCAATTCCATAATCATGAATCTCTATTCATGTAATTAATATTTCAATTAAATTTAAATATTATCCAATTCTCAAATTTTGTTTCATTCGATAATTAAACGTTTAATTATATTGCATATAATTATTGATTCCCTCAATTTAAATTTGAACGTTTCAAATTCTCTCATCATGTAATTCTAAGGTACCATCCATTTGTGAGTTAGTAGGGGGACCTAATGGACCTACAGATCATAGGCTCCAACAATCTGAGATTAATCGGCTAAACTCTTTTAACCTAATTAACCAACATTTGTTAACTACTGGATCACTCCACTAAAATCCAGTAGTTTCACTCTCCTCACCGTAGATATATTTGTGTCCACTCGGTATAATCATAATCAGTAAGTCAACCCTTCACAGGTTGTTAGTAATAATGGCTGGGTCAAAAGTTGTTTTTATCTCCAAGATACATTTTGTTTCTTAAGTCCCATTGATCCTTTAATGAACAATTGGTTTGTGATCCAATCACTAAACCGAGTCTCTCTCGGGCCAATGAGAGGGTGGGGTCCATTGTTTAAGATTCAGAGTCAGCACTTAAGGGAACAACTTCTCTACTATCCCTAAAAGCAAGTAGGAGTTAATTCCTTGGACCCTATGTCTCCAGCTGTCTACCCGTCTTACTCCTGAAATGGGAGGCTTATTGAGTCAGCGCTGTTGCGCCAATCTTCACCCATGCAAATTTAAGGATAATCTCGAATAAACAGGAATTCATAGTTAGCTCAGAATTAAGGTCAAGTTACCTAGGTCATCGCTTTGAAATAGTCACTCTTAAATAGTAAACAACATTATAAAGTAAGAATGACTAATTTCTTGACTAATTTCGCATGTCTCTACATAAATGAATCAAGATCACTTTGTCTATAGAACTTTACAACAACTGTAACATCCACAAAGTGGGCCGCATCTGATATTGTCCCCAGAATAAGGTACCCAACTTTATTCGTATACTATAGACCATTTTGGCTATTTACTCGAATTTGATCCACTCTTATGTCTCCACATAAATTTCAAGTACTCATGTAATAGCCATGGATCTTAGTTTATTGGATTTAGGTTATTTCTAAAAACGAAATGAGCAATTCAAACATTCAACAACAACTTTATTGAATCAACTTCAATAACATTTATATTGATTAATAGAATAAGTTTATTGTTTACAAACCACGAGTTTTAGGACATAAAACCCAACAAACTCTCACTTGGACTAAAACTCTAGTGGTAACACACATTTATACACATAATGTTGGGTTTTTGAGTTTTTAGAGAGAAATACAATAAACTAGGCATGGCATACCCATAGTTCGTCTTTACTAAGTATCATATACCTATGGGTTTTTCTCCTACTTGCCTTAGATTATACAACCCGTAGTCCTGCACTCACTAGGTGACCCTTAAACACTTTAGTCGAGAGAGTCGCTGTAAACATATCAGTATAAAGTGGGCTTCTAATTATTTAACAAGTAGGGAATGCATCTTATACCCTCAACTTCTTGAGTCTCGACACCATTACCAAGTATTGGTGACTTGATTTTCTATTAAACCCATGTTATGACGAGACTGTCACATAATCCTCTCATTACATTGAGGCACTCTCAACTCCTTGAGAAAGAAGCATCTGATCAGTCTTAACAACTTTTGTTTTTAGTTCAACTTAATCAGTAAGTCTTGTTGATTTTCAATAACTACTATGGAAACTTGATACAATAATTTATGATCTTTCAAGTGTATTTCTTCAAGTAAAGTAACATTTGTTGATACAAATACTTTATTTTCTTATGGGTTGAAGAAGTATACTGTTTTTGGGTAGCCTATGGATAGGCATACTGTTTTGAATGATGTTCCAATTCCTTAGGGTTTGACATCAACACATGTGTCGGTCGTTCCCAAATTTTGAAAAATGTAAACAACCTTTACATGTCATAAACAATGTTTTATGACCTCTTCACATTTCATATAGAGTTTCAAAAATACTTTTAATGGAATGATGCTAAAAAAGTATATAACAGTCACTATTGTGTACTCCCAACACAATCTAAGCAATTGAGCATAACTCATCTTTCAACCGAACCATGTCTAAGAGGTTCCATTTTTCTTTTCGATACATCGTTCTGCTGAGGCTCTAGGTGTAGAGAGTTGTGACTAGATTCCATGTTTTATCAAATAGTCCAGGAAATCTCATATTTTTGTAATCTCTACCTCAATCTGATCGAAGTGTTTTAATTTTTTTTCCTAACAAGTTTTCATACACCTTGAACTTTTCAAGTGTTTTAGACTCATGATAAAGTTAGGTAAATATAACCGTACTTTGAATAATCATCAATAAAGCGATGAAATATTCATACCCTCCTCGTGCCTTGACATTCAGCGGACCATATAGGTCCTAATGTGCAAGCTTTAAGGGTTCTTTGGCTTTAAGACCTTTTCTTATAAAAGATCGTTTGGTTATCTTATCTTCAAGAAAAGATTCACATAATGTTAAAAGGTTGTCTTCTAACTAATTTAGATGACCACTTTTAACCATTCTTAATCCTATTAAGATTTATGTGACCAACTCTTTAATTGCCAAAGATAAGTACTTGAAGAAACCTTTGCCTTTTGTTTTTCAGCTATTTTAAATATCTGAACATTTGAAATGGCCTTTTCTTTGGTCAGTTTTAACATAGAAGTTGTTTTATAGTAGAACATATAAAAATACTTCTTTTGCTAATGAACACTTCATTTATGTCAAAATGATACTTTTATACAAATGTTCTTACAAAAAGATAGATATAAAACTTTGCATTACATAAACAAGATGTATAATATCTAATATCATGGATTTATCTTTTAAAAACAACTTCAGGAACTCCCATTGATTTTTTTGAGATAGCCTCCCTTGTCCACAACCTTGAGGGTTATCTCTTCATCTGCAAGCATTCTTCAGAAACCAATTTCCTTATTTTTATTTTTTCTCTTTCTTTTCCGCAAGGTACTTCGAGTAGTTTCTCTTCTAGTGCCCGTCTTCATTGCAGTAGAAACACTTTCCTTTGTCTGAAACATTAGCCTTGCCTTTGCGATCAGTGGGTGTCTTCCTCTTCCTCTTACTCTTTTTCATCTGAACACTTTTTTTCTTGGAAAAATAAGAGTTAGACTTTATCTTAGAGGACGATCGTCTTTTATCTATAGTGGCTACATTTACCTCTGCTTCCCATCCCTTAGTTTTTAAGAGGGATTGATAAGTCTGTAGCTCATTGAGAAGAATGGTTAAGTTATATTCTATCTTGTTCATCATCACATTTGTGCGGAACTGTAAAACGCTCTTTAAAAGAGACTCTAAAATAAAACTTACCTGACTTTTCTCGTCTATGATAACTCCATTTACTTCTGTCACATTGAAATGGATCATCATGTTTAGGACATGTTCTCCAACAGAGACCCATTCTTTCATACAAAAGTTATAAATGTACTTGATGACATCATGTCTAAGAGAGAAGGACAACTGTCCAAACATTCTCCGTAAAGATTTCATAATCTCTTTTGCTGTATGCATGCGATCGTGTTTGTTTGCCAAAACATCAGATATGCTGGCAAGAATATAGCCTCGGGGCTTTTTCAATTGTCCTTGTCCACTTGTCATATGCTTCTCGAAAAGTTTGATTTGCATTTGAGTCGGGGTTAGGAGAACATTCCTCAGTTAAAATGAACATTAGATCATCCATTACCAATATGTTATTCAGGTTTGATTTCCATGTAGCGTAATTGTCCCCATTAAGTTTCTCAGAAGCCAGTAACTGTATAATGAGCTAGTCATCTCTGAAAGTATAAACAAATTCTATTAGTGAATTGCTTTTAAATCTAATCATATTTTAGCAAAAGAATAATGTGCCCAATATTTAATTATTTTATTTGCAATGATACTTTAGTGAGTCAGAATAGATGCTACCGAGGGGCAGTCTACCTTCGCTAAAGCAAGACATTCTTGACTAAATACTAATCACAGAATAACTCATATTCATATAGTCATTTAGTTATTGTTTACTAACACTTAGTAATTCTAGTAAGTGTAACCCTCCATTTTCAGAGCTTGGAGGTTGGCTCCAACGATGCTACCGAATTGGAGAGTCAAGGTTGAGAATGAACCTAAGAGATCCTATCCATTTATGGAGTTTGAGTTGTTCCGAATCCCATGTTACAACCCTCTGAAGGGATAGCCATCGTAAAACAACTAGTGTAGGTCGCATAAAGTCGACAAGCAGGCATAACAAAGGAATCTCATGGTCAAAACTAATGGAAGAGACCGCAGGACATGTTGACACACATCATTCACTCACTTACTATGAACTACTTACCCTATTCACCTTTCAATTTTCGCACTTTTCAATTTTCAATTTTCAATTTTCGCATTTCTAAGCCAATTTCTATACGGTCGACACAACTTTTCCTTCTTTTTGCCGCATAATCTAAATAAAACGGTGTAAATAACTTGTATTTTTACAAGTTATCACACCCCCAAATTTAGATATATGCTTGTCTTCAAGCATATCCTCGACTAAGGCAATTTAACTCAAATCCTATCCTAACTTTGCGTCGATTGGCTAGTTCAAATGCTCCACCTCTACATAATTTCTCAACCTACAAGTTCCTTCTATCCTTTTATATTTCTTCAACATGCTCTACTCTATTCTTATTGAAGACAAACCTCTGCCCAAAGTTCTCTTCTTGTTTTGAAAAGAATGTTTTACCTCTTCTTTCGAAAACAACGAAGTGCGTCTTTTATGCGGTGGCCTGGTTTGTGTCATCCTATAGAGAATGTTGATCATGGTTACACCCTTCATTTTGGCTTGCTCCCACGGGTGTCATGTGAGCATCCAACTTCGGTTGTGTACCAAGCTCAGCTTCAACTCTTGATCCTCAACCAAGTTTTACTTTTGCTAGTTAATGGAGTTGTCTCGTTTATTCTTATTTTCTCTCTTTTTTTTATTGCGTCGATCCTGGTAACCTACATTCGTTTTGGCTTGCTCCCACGGGTGTCATGCGAACATCCAATTACGAGCAGGTTCCTTTCACGACTTAACTCTTATCAGGTTGGGATTTTCCCTTACACTGACAGTGGAGTGTTTTTTTTTTTATGACGATGTTGATGATGACCGCATTTGCCTGATATGACCGCATCCGCTTGATCGCATCTGCTCAGACCTTCCCCACCTCCAAATTTAGAGATGTGCAAGGTCCTCATTGCTTTGTTTTGGACATAAAAGACAAAGCACTTAGTCAAAATTTTGAAAATAAGGTTTAAGAAGAGTTTTGTAATGGAGAAGGTAAAGTAGTGCTATTGCGATGAATTGTCTAAGTATTAGGCAAAAAATGCAATGTATAAAGAAATTGTGCTAAGGTTACGTATACTACTCATCATGGAAGCGCAAATAAACAATGCAAAAGATAGAATAAATTGACAAAGGATGATAAAAATAAAGAGACCAATGCGTAAGGAAAGAATGATTACTCAGTTGTATAAAATTCGTCCAAGTACACAAAGAATTATAATTATCGCTACATAGAATTGTAAGTATGTACAAAAGTAAGAAAATGAATTGCTACAAAAAAAGAATGGAGAAGGTGGTACACCTCTAAATTTAGTGTTGCAGCGGGGGCTCTTGGTAAGGAGGATGTTGCAGAGGAGCTCTTTGTGGCGCTTCTTGAAATTGCAGAGGTTGCTGCAGATGTTGAGGCACCATGGGACCATGTAGATATGCCATTAAGAAATTGAAATACTCATGGTTGCGCTCGACCATCTGTCTTTGATTCAAGCGAATGGTAAAGATGTTGCGTTGAATATTGACCATCGCCTGCCGCAATTCTACGTGGCTCTCTCGCAACTTTGCGTTACTCTCTCAAACTCTGTTAATTAATGGTGGAAGAAGGTGAGCTCTTGAGTTAAGAAGACCCGCATATTCTCTAATGCAGTAGTAAGGGATGCGGTGGAGGGTTGCGTCGTCGATATTTCACAAGCATCGGTTTGAGTTTAAATGGAAGGGTCTGCTTCTAAACCGTGTGGGTCATCAACATGCGACAATGTTGGCGGTGAAAAGTGGGGTGGAGATGGATGGCAGGGGAACGCTGCTGGAGATGCGAGGTTGGAGTCGGGGGCAAGGAGAAGGTTTGTGAATTGTTTGGGAAGAGGGGAAAGAGGTTCGTTTGGAGGGCTTAGTAGGCGAATGACTAAAGGCAAAGGGTACAAGGGTAAACCGGTTTGCTTCTGTGGTGAACGTTCTTGGATGATTTACTTTCCTTTGTCATTGCAGCGCTGCTTCTTTGGTTTTGGTAGTTGCGGCACATTTAAATCAATGAGGGACCTTTTTGTTGGAAGCTCAGGGCAATGCGGTGAATCCTTGAGAAGCATTATCAGGATCTTCATGTTGATGATACTGTGAACTTTTGGCATGGGCTTTTCGTCAATGCCTTCGCCCACAGATAGGCATAGGCTCGAAATTGTCCATGGGAAGAAGTACTGACTTCTCACACGGCCAACAAAACCTCGAATTTGCTTCGTAAGAAGCTGGCCCACATTAATCAGAATGTCGCGCGCTATGCAATATGCGGCCATAACTCGATCCCTTGAAATTATCTTATCATGCGTTGTTGGGACGAGTCACCTTTTCACCAAAAAGACCCAATGTCGCGCTTCTGGCAGCAGCTAGTTGGAGGCGAGGATTCTTATGCCTATTAGGGACACCGTTCACTTAGTGCTCGACTTCTTTAATATTTTCAACGCATCCTCCATATGCTCTTTTTCAGGATCATCAATCAGTTTGTTACCCGGTGCTTTCGAGAAATTCTTCAACTGATAGAGCTTATTGATGTCCTCTGCATTGAACGACACTACCCTCCTTTCGATGATCACCTTATCTTCGGTGTTATGGAGCTGGCCGTGGTAGAAGGCACTCACTACCGATGGAATAACGATTGATGGACATTAGCAGAAAGTTTCCCACCCATGTTCCACCACAACGCTGGTGATGAGATCCGGTAGTGGCACCGACGCAGGAAAGAAGCCCATTTCCATCCACAGATCATCATATTCTTTCTTGGTTGTTGGGCGCCTCCTGGTCGACGCAAGCTCGCTGCTCTCCACTTTCACTTTGCCCTTTTCTTGAGCAGACGCAAGGCGGGCTTTCTATCTTTGGATGTGTTCTCTCGCCTTGCATTGCTCTTCTTTTTCCCTTGCCTATTCTTCCACTTCTTTTCTCTTCCTCTCTCTGACGCGCTGAACATTCGCTTTGCGGCGTCTCTTCTTTTCCTCCTTCTCCTTCTTTTATGCTTCTTCTTCTTTTCTCATTTCTCTTTCAAATTGCTCCGAGACGAGCGCAATGTGCTACTCATCTTTGAGCCTTCTTCTTTCTTTTTCCTCTCCCTTGCGTTGTCATGGCGAACCGCCTCATCGTGAAGTTTTCTAGCCAAATCGCCTGATGCAATGATTTGGCGCGCACGTGACATCTTCTTCTTCTTCTCCTCTAATTCTCTTTTCCTTTCCTTCTTCTCCTCTACTATGCGTTGAAAGAATGTTGGGTCAGTTGTGGTCCCTTGTGGCGCATTCTCCTTGTGACGCTGCATTAGAGGGATGATATAAGGGTCTTCTCTATCTTTAGACACAACTAATCTGGTATGCGACGATGAAGCTGGTAGTTGCGTTGATGCTTTAGCTTGTGTTGACATCCCCTCTTCCACCCTTACGGTGGTTGATTCTCCGTCGACATCTAAACTTTCTGCCCTCTTCCTTCTTTCCTCCTTTTTCTTCAGGCGCTTCTCTTCTCGCCTGAGTTATTTTCTTTCGCTTCTCTTCTTTTCTTTCTTCTCCTTTTTCAGTCAGGCGACTTCATCTTCTTCCGCCCGTTTCTTGACTCTTTCTCTTCTCCTTCTCTTCAGTTGTCCCTGTCTGCTTCTGTGCCTCTACAACCTCCAAAACAGCCCTAATGGGTCCCTCATTGGAGTCTGTTGGAGCAGTCTCCTTAGGATCCGAAACGGCCAGGTCCATTCTCCGCGAAGCCACTGCCAACTCCTCCTCGATGGCAGGGGCTGGTTTACTACTCCTGCTTCCGGTAACCCCCTTATCCTTCTCTAAATGGCTCTAAATGGCTCAAAATATTCCCTCTCAGGCTTGATTTCCATGTAGAAGTGATCTTTTGCACAAAGCTTCTTCTTCGGGAATGGAAATAATCGCTTGCTCCAAAGACTTACCTCTCAGTCTTGTCTCGTCTTTCTCCCCGGATTTCTATAAATTGTCTCTTCAGACTAGCCTCTTTTATTGAATTTGATGTATCTATTTATAGACCTTGGTTTCTTCTACATTAGTGGTCTCGCTCTGAAAAGCTGATAATTTCTACCATGGCATAGTGGAAACGTCCGCTCTGCTCCACGTTCAATTTGTCTGAATCGTGCAATAGAAAAGCTGTACAATGTCAGAAGCCCTTGCGAATGCGTTGCTCTTTACATCTTCGATCAATCGCCGCATGCGATGTAATTGCTTTGATCTTTTATTGATTGCCACATGCGGTGGAAATGCATTGATCGTTTGAGTCCATGATCGATCGTTGCATGCGCTGCAATTGCGTTGTTCTTTTTTTGTCCTCGAGCGGTTGTCACATGCGGTGGCCTATTTTCCTGCAAAACAAAGACTTGGACATTCCATTTTGCCATCGCAATGGGGTTAGCGGGTGTGCTTACGACACTTTACAATTTTCGCGTTTCTAAGCCAATTTCTATATGGTCGACGCAACTTTTCCTTTTTTTTGTTGCATAATCTAAATAAAACGGTATAAATAACTTGTATTTCTACAAGTTATCATGATGACATAATTTCACGGGTTGTGGGCATGACTTCATGTTTCTTGTTGAGCACATCGGATATGCTTGTTAAGATATAGGCCCTTGACTTTTCTTTTGCCCTTACCCACCTATCATAAGCATCCTGAACACTTCGGTTTGCAGTCAAACTGGGAATAGGAGGACATTCCTCTGTTAACACAAACCTCAGATCATCAACTACTAATATTGTGTTTAAATTTGACTTCCAGTTAGAATAACCCTCTCCATTAAATTTGTCAGAAGTAAGAAGTTGTATTATTTAGTTTGACATTGCTGAAAAATTTAAACAAATTCTATTAATCTTGTGCATCTTTAATCCAATTTTAGTAAAAAACTAATAAAGTACCCATATATCTTTATTTATTTGCAACAATACTATAGCGAGTTAGAATAAATGCTACCTGAGGCAGTCAAGTACTCCTTCACTAAAGAAAGACAGTCTTGACTAAATACTATCTTCAGAATAGGTCATATTCCGACAGTCATTTAGCTACCGTTTTTCGATCAAGAACTTAGTAACACTTAGTAATTCTATAAGTATGACCCGCCATTTTCAGATCTTATATAATGGTACGAACATGCCCACGAATTGGAAGATAATGTGCAAGATGGGACTATAAGACCTTATTCATTTCTGAAGCTTGGGTTGTTTCGAATCCTATGTTACAACCCTCCGAAGGGATCATTGCTGTTAATGACTAACTAGTGATGCCTGAAAAAAACACGATACACAACATAGGAATCTTACAGTTTAAAGTAATGGAGGAGACTGTAGGATATGTTGACACATTTCCTTTACCCACTTACTATGAACTACTTCCCTCATTCACCTTGTTATTGACCCATGCAAACACTTTCCGAATGGAGCAGTCGAGGTAAAATCGACACGAAGCAGAGCATGGATCTCACGATGTGAACTCTTGAGGATGTGAAAGCTAAAAACGATATATCGTATATATTTTTAATCTCCCACTGAAGTGTTCTAAATGTTTGGGTATTCTTTAACTTAGGTTTATTACGACTAGTTTTAAACAACATAAGTCTATATGTTTATTATCCAAGTATAACGGTTTGGATTTAACCTACGATGTCTAGGTTAAAACTAATTTAAACCTCACACCGCTCACGCAAGCTCATAGAACCGATTAACAATTCTCGTCATTTTAGTCATAATCCCTAGGTATGAGGTCTTACGTAAATCGTCAACTTAAATACCCTCAGCCTTATACAGGATTATGAACCGATTCGGTTTGTAACAAAATTTTATAAGCTAACGACTTATTTTAGCTATTAAAACAAGTTGTTAACATAAGTGTGCATGTTGTTTATCTTTGTTATGATTTTAACGTCTAATTTAATTTTATAACAACTTACAAAAAAAAACATGCTAAACATCCATAACATACATCAAAGGCATTAACGTTTTAACATAACCTTTATATTAAAATATTTGAAATCCTATACATGCATATTATACATTATAACATTTTATAACATACTTTCAATGCATTAACGTGCTTCATATGGTAGGATTTTAATTTTACATGGCATACTTTATGTACATACAAAATTTATTTAATTATAACATACATCAAATGCATAAATAATTAAACACAAACTGATATGGTTTTAGTTTTGGCATTTTCAAGCAATCAAAAGCCTAACTATTACATAAATCAGCAAAAATCAATTTCAAAGACCTTCTGGACCGCTCGAACTGCCTTGAATCGGGCCATAGAGTAATAGCAAGCAATGAATACCATCAAGCAGACCACCCAACATCGAGTATGCTAGTGTACATCGAGTATGACCTCAAGCATCATCAAACATCAAGTACCATCGAGTAGACGCCATCGACCAACGAGTAAGGCATCATGCATCGAGTACCATCAAGTATGGCATCGTGCATTGAGTATTTCATGAAATATCATCGAGTAAACGCATCGAGTACCATCGAGTATGGCATCGTGCATTGAGTATTTCATGAAATACTATCGAGTATGCCATCGAGTATTCCAATGAGGATCGAGTAAATGACAGTGATTTGAATTTCCAGTTCCTGCTGCTCAACCTTTTCACTTCTTTCTTCAGTTACATCTTAATTGCAACTCTAATGACTCCAAATGAATTACAGACACTTAAACACACATTAAGGCCCATCAAACAAGAGCCAATTACAAGAGTTACAACATAATTGAAAAGATTTAAATGTCAAAACACTGAAAAACCATATCAGTTCACCATTTTCATACAGTTATGAAAAACACCCACAAAAATAAAATTAACGATAATTTAGTGCCTAAATCATTCTCTGATACCAATTGATAGAGTAAATTAACATGCAGCAGAGAAAATCAGAATCAATAAGCACTCTAATTATATTTAATTTAAGTTTAAAACATGCTTCAAAGTAATTATTAAAAAAGAGGGTTTGCTGAACACAATACCTTTGATGAAACCTTTTCAAAAACTAGTTGAGCTCCATGTAAAAATGTTTCAATCTACAAGTAGACCACCACGAAGATCTTCTCTACTATTCTCTTGCAAGGATTGTGTGGTGGAAACATTAAATTGAGCTTGTTTTGATGAAGATTGAAGAGGGTTTCGAGAGGGTTTCGAATTTTGCAGAATTCTTGTAGGTGTTCTGAAAATGCTCATTTAATCATTCAGCCCAACACTCTAATTTATAAAGTTTTCATCATGCAATCTCAAAGCTTGCATGAAGGCCAACTCCTTCTTCATAGATTGAGTGGAATTGGATGAATAAGGTGCTTGTACCATAGTGGAGATTTCCTACTTTTGAAAATTTCCACTTTGTGTTTTCAAAATTTGTTTTAAAATTGATTTAAAAAATCAATTTACAAATAAACTCATTTATTTGTTTTATTAGTTTTATAAAAATTAATTCAATTAATTAGTTTAAATAAAACTAATTAATTAAACCTTTTAATTAATTTTGTTAATTTAATATATAATATTAAATTAATAAAATACCAATATCACTAAAAATGAATTTAATTTCATATAATTAATATTTAAATCATAATTTAAATATTAGTTGATTCTCCAATTTCTTTTAATTTCGATAAAATTAAACATTTCAATTGTATCAAATACAATTAATAGAAACCTTAATTGAATTTGAACATTTTAAATTCTAAACCCTAATTTCAAATCTCATCAAGATTACTCAATTTACTAATCCAAATTACGAGCTAGTAGAAGGACCTTATGGACCTACAGATTATGAGCTCTAATGGTTTGTAATTAATTGGTTAAACTCTTTAAACCGAATTGATCACTATTAGTTAACTATCGAGCTATAGTTATATTTCTGTCCATGTTAATCATAATCAGTAAGTCAATCCTTCACAGGTTGTTCGTATTTACAATTGGGTCAAGGATTACCGTTTTACCCTATAAATATATCTCGCTCCTTAAGCTCCCATTGATCCTCCATTGAACAATTGATTTATAATCCAATTTATAAATCATGACTCTCTTTTTCATGAGAGGGTGGGACCCCGTTGCTCAAGACAAAGCATCAACGCTTAAGAGAACAACCTATCTGCTAATCTTAAATTGAGTAGGAGTGAATTCCATATTGTAAAGCTATGTCTCTAGCTATCTATCTGGTCTTATCCCCAAAATGGGAGACTTGTAAAGCATCAATACGAGCAGTGTTCATATTGTAAAGCATCAATACGAGCAGTGTTGTTGAACTACTCTCACCTATGCAGATCAAAGGATAATCCCAAATAAACAGGAGTTCATAGTTAGCTCAGGATTAAGATTGAGTTACCCTAGGTCATTGAGTTTGAGATAGTCAATTTTAACAGTAAATGGTTGTTATAAAGAAAAGTGACTATTTCGAGATCCTGTCTTATGCAAACTCATTGCACAGGATGCCCCCACTCACATGTCTCCACATGAATGATTTTTTCATCACATCATTTGTACTAGTATACAAAATGGGCTGCATTCAATAGTGTCACCAGGATGAGGTACCTAATCTCATTCGTATACTTATAGACCATTTTTGCTACATACTAAAACTTGATCCTCTTTTATGTCATCATATAAAGTTAAAGTATTCATGTTATAACCATGGATTTGTTTATTGGATTTTTATAAAAGAATGCAATATCAATAATAATTGAATAAAATACTCAACGATATTTTTATTGATAAATAGAATATGTTAACAATATTTACGAACTGCGAGTTTAGGACATTCCCAACAATAATAACACTATGGTGATGTATATTGTGTTCTGTGTGTTCTGTCCAAAGGGCTATAAGGAGATCTTTATATAGAGAAGAGCCAAGCCCTTTTCCTAATATTTTCCTTTTTCGTAATTAATTAAATAACACTTATTTAACTAATTAGCCCACAACTAACACTTATTTAATTAATTAGCCGAATTAAATGACACTTATTTAATTTTAATTTGCACAATAATTAAATAACTATTTATATATTAAACCCAAGTTAATGTATATATTTAATTATTATATACATCCCATGTATATGCGTAAAACCTCTCTATTAATTAATTCTTTGTGAATCTAATTCACTTGAATTAATTAATTTGAATCTTATTCAAATATTACTTTCCAATTTAATTATAGATCATATCCATAATTAATAATACATTAATTACATTAATATATAGTTTGCTCAAATTAATTTGAACAATTCAAATTATCCCTCTTAAGTATCCTCTAGTGAGCTAACGAGGGGTCTTGGTGGACCTGTAGATTACAAACTCCAATGCTATGAGATTAATTTGCTAAACTTATTAACCAAATTAATAAATATTCGTTAATTGGGTACACTCCACTAAAGACCTGAAGGAAATCAAACACGAAGATTTTCATGAGCAGCGAAAGGGATCGTTCCAAATTCCATTTGAATGAACACAAACAATTACAGTCTTAAAATGGAAACTAACAAGTTATACATCAATAGAAATTACAACATGCTATACGATGATACAAGGGATCGAGGATGCATACCTTTGAAGAACCATTCTTCAAGAATCTCTCGAACAATCCAAAACGTCCAACAATGCACTCGAACGCAATGACTGGTTCAACCAACGAACACGAACTGAGTAAGGACACCACCACAATGGTCACCTTGGTATTCTCGGTGTGAGAATCTAGGAGTTGTGGGCTTTATATGATCTTGTCTTGAGGAAGAGATTGGAGGTCTACGATCAAGCAAGTGGGAGATAAGAAGCTGGTCTATCGTATAGGCAATGTGCTCGATCGTTTAGTAAACGGAAGCCTATCATATAGACTTAGCCACTCGATCATGTAGCAACGATCAGCTAAATGACTATCGTATAGTCAACTCTAAGCGATCGCTTAGCTGATTATGTAGCCTCTCAATGCTATCGCTTAGTGAAATTTTTTCACTTGATAGCTTGTCTCTGTGAGAACTTTTCGAATGAAGTAATTTTTAATTTTTGGAAAACAATTTTCCTTTTATCTCACGGCTACCATAAAACTACTAATAATCTCCCACTCAATCGATTGTTAGAGAAAAAAAAATTAATTATCATATAATTAATATATTATAAATAAACATGATAACCAATTTATCATATTATATTTATAACCTAGAGTTTTAATATTTCATCTCATGAAACATATAAATCATAGTTCTTTTTCTATTTTATGGTACTTAATGTAAATCATATTTACATTAATTCCTCCAAATAATGTATCTCATACATCACACCAATTATATCACATATAATTGAATTTTTTCTTGGTTTGAACACTTCAATTCAACCCCAAAATCTGATTCTCAACTTGAACCCATTGAGCTACCAAGAGGACCTTATGGACCTGTAGCTTGAAGCTCCAATGGTATGTGAATAATTGACTAAACTCTTTAGTCATGAGATCTACCATCCGTTAACTGTCGGGCACTTCACTAAAGACCGACAGCTGCACTCTTCTTACTACAGATATATTTCTATGTGCATATTAACCAATCAACAACGCGATAACCCTTCAAGATCGCTCGTAAGTACAGTTGGGCAATTTACCGTTTTGCCCTTGTAGTTACATCTAACTCCTTAAATACCACTGATTTCTCTAATGAACAATAAGTCATGGTCCTACTATGACTGGGTTCTCTCTTCCAAAGAGAGGATGTGGCCACTATGTTCAAGACCAGAATCAATCCTTAAGGGAGCAATCTATCTACTTACCCCTACTTCGAGGAAAGAGTGAATTTCGTCTTGTGTAACTGAGTTCTCAACTCCTCAACCAGACAAATCTCCAAAAAGGTAGGCTTGTTGAGTTGGCAATCTGGCCACTCTCACCCATACTAATCAAAGGACCGCTCTCATAGGTAGAAGTTTTCAAAACACTCAGGATAAGGTCATGTCACCTATAGTCGTTTTAGTGAGATGTAAGTCTCAATTATCAACGGCGTTATATAAAGAGACTAATCATCTCGTGGTCCCGTCTTATATAAACTCCTTGTATAGGACTCCCCCGTTCGCATGTCTCCACGTGAATGGTCAGGATCAGACCATCTGTAGTAGTTCACAATACTTGTAAACCTGTACAAAGCAGACCATATCCGTAGTGTCACAAGGATAAGGTATACCTCCTTTATCCTTATACTACAGACCATTTAGGTGATTACTCAAGGCATGATCCTCTTGTATATCTCATATACATGCTTAAGTTTACATAAAATAACCACAGATCTTTATTTACTGGATATGAGTAAATACAAATAAAATAACTCTTATTTTATTAATAACAATGTGTACTAAGTTTACAAACTACGAGATTACGAGACTACGAGACGTCGAGAGAGTTATGAACAAGACCCACAACTGTACTCTTCTCATTATAGATATGTTTCTGTGTCCATAGATATAGACCAATATCAATAAGTCAGTCCTTCATGAGTGTTCGTAACTCCAACTAGATCAAATTACCATTTTACCCTTGGGTTGTTAGAATCAGAAAACACGCAGCGGAAGTTAAACAGATCAATAAGCATTATAATTTATTAATTTTGGCTTTAAATTAAGCATGCTCATAAACTAATAAGAGGGTTTCATGACATACCTTTGAAGAACCACTTGAATCTCGATTCCAGTTGCAAATCTTCTCTAATCAGCTTGTGAACCACCTCAAGGCCTTCCCTACTATTCTCTTGGTGCCTTAGATTAAGTTATGGGACTAAAAATAAGCTTGAATAAAGAAAATTTGGAGAAGAAAATCACTAATGCAACATGGAAGAAGACCTTCTTCAACCTCAAGTTTTCCAGGAAAAACTCATATGTTGCATCAGTTGCATGCTTGTTTCTAAGCCCGATCTTCTCTATTTATTGCAAGATTATCATGCAAAGAAGGTAGCTGCATGAGTTGCACCTCATGCTTGGAAGATTGAATCAAGAAAGGAGTGGAGAATGTGTGACCTAGTTGGAATTGATAGTGGAGATATCCCACTTTTGGGATTTTCCATTTTCAATCTTTTTCAATTTTGATTATTAAATTGATTTCCAAAATCAAATCTTATTTTTAAAATTGAAATCTTTATTAATTTTACAAAATTAATTAAACCATTTAATTATTTCTAATTAATTTAATATCATATATTAAATTAATCTAACACTAATTCCACCTCATGAATCTCTATTCATGAATTAAATATTTAAATCATATTTAAATATTAATTGATTTTCCAATTTCGTTTAATTACAAAATCAAACGCGTAATTATATCACATATAATTACTAATTTCCTTAATTTTGAAGGAAATCAGACGTGATGATTTCCATGAGTAGCAAAAGGATAGTTCCAAATTTCAATTGTATATCAACAACACAATTACAATCAAGAAACGAAAACAACAGGCTATGGGCAAAACAGAAATTACAGTATGCTTTACTACATGATCAAGGGAAGAATTCACATACCTTTGAAGACTCATCTTCAAGACCCCTTGATCACGAACGCTCGATCAACCTGCAAGAATACAACACTCGAACACTCGTACACCATGACTGCTACACTGCACGATCACAATGAACTCGAATAAAGCGATCACTAAGGTCACGAACACAGCGAATTCAACGAATGGCCTCCACAGAACCTCGACAGTGTCGAGTTGAGTATGACACCACCAAAAAGGTTACCTTGGTATTCTTGGTGTGAGAATCCAGAAGTGTGGGCTCTGTGTGGAATTGGTTAGAGACAGAGACCAGAGAAGAACAATCGTGTAAACAATTGAGCAAGTGGGAGATGGTAGAGGTCTATCATATAGACGATGCCCAATCGTTTAACAAAAGCAATGCGATCGTTTAACAAAAGCTATGTGATCGCCTAGTTAAAGCTATGCGATCGTTTAGCTCATCGGTCAGCTGAGTGTCTATCGTATAGAAACACTCTACGATTGTCTAGTATCTCCAAGCTATCGTTTAGTAAATCATATTTACTTAACAACCTTTTCGTGAGTAATTTCCAAGAAAGGAATTCCCAATTCAACAACTATTAAATTTAGGAAAACATTTTTCCTTTTATCTCACGGTAACCATGAAACCACCAATAACCTCCCACTCAATTGGTTATTAGAGAAAAAGAGGTAATTATCAAATAATTAATATTATTATAAACATAAATGATAACCAACTTACCATACTATATTTATAACCTATAGTTTCGATATTTCATCTCATGAAACATATAAACCATAGCTCTTTTTCTATTCCATGGTACTTAATGTAAATCTCATTTACATTAACCCTCCACTAGATGTATCCCATACATCATTCGATCATATCATATATAATCGAATTACCTCTTATCAATTTGAACATTTCAAATCAATACCAAGAACTGATCCTCAACTTGAATCCATTGAGCTACCAAGGGGACCTGATGGACCTGTAGCTCGAAGCTCCAACGGCACATGAATAACTAACTAAACTCTTTAGTCATGGGATCCATCATCCGTTAACTACCAGCCACTCCACTAAGGATCGACAACCGAATTCTCCTTACTACAAATATATTATGTGTCCATCTAAATCAATCAACAGTGCGATAACCCTTCACAGATCACTCCCAAGTACAACTCGGCCAATAATCGTTATTGTTGGATTTTATGTCCTAAAACTCATAGTTTGTAAATTAATAAACATATTCTGTTTTGTTTTTCGATAAAGTTGTTATTGAAATAGTAATCTTGAATCTAATAAACTAACGTCCTAGGGCTATTTAATGTAGTTTGAACTTTATGTAGTGACATAAATGTGGATCAAGTTCAAATATATAGCAAAATTGGTCTATAGTATATGAATAAGGTTAGGTGCCTTATTCTGGGGACACTATGGATGCGGCCCACTTTGTAGTTAGTACAAACGATGTGATCCTGGATCGTTCATATAGAGATATGTGAGTGGGGGCATCTTATGCAATGAGTTTGCATAAGACTGAACCATGAAATAGTCACTTTTTACGTTCTAAATGCCGTTTTATATATAAAACTGACTATTTCGTTAATTGATGACCTAGGTAACTTAATCTTAATCCTGAGCTAACTATGAACTCCTGTTTACATGGAATTATCCTTAGATTTGCATAGGTGAGGGAAGCTCATCATCACTGGCCCAATAAGCCTCCCATTTTAGGGGTAAGATCGAGTAGATAGCTGGGAACATAGGGTGCAAGATGGAATTCACTCTTACTTGTTATAGGGATAATAGATAGGTTGTTCTCTTTAGTACTGAATCCAAGTCTTGAACAAGGGGCCCCATCCTCTCCTTGGCTCGAGAGGGATTCGGTTTATAGGTTGGACCTTAAACCAATTGTTCATTAGAGGATCAGTGGAACTAAAGGAATAAGATGTAGTCTCGGGGGTAAAACAGTTTTTATGACCCAGCTGAGATTACGAACAATCTGTGAAGGATTAGCTTACTAATCGTGGTTATATCAAATAGACACAAATATATCTATAGTGAGGGGAGTGCAACTACGGAGCTATAGTGGAATGACCCGTTAGTTAACGAATGTTGATTAGCTCTGTCTAAAGAGTTTAGCTAGCTAATCTCGGATCGTTAGAGCCCATGATCTATAGGTCCATTAGGTACCCCTACTAGCTCATATGGAATAAACTTAGAACAATATGATAGAATAATTCGAATTGTTCGAATTAGGTGAAGAGAGAGAAACTGACAAGTATATGTGATATAGTGGTCGGTTTTCAGTTTAAAGATACAGCTTTAATATTTAAACATGATTTAAATATCAAGAATATGAATACGTTCATATTCGAAAGCTCGAAAATAATGGAAATGGTCAAAGATGTAAAAAGTCAAAGAGTTGACTTTTGACATTGAAAAGTCAAACTTTGACCAATCTTATATTCAAATGTGATTTGAATTTTGAGAAAATGAATGCAGATTCATGCTCGGGAGGTCAAAATTAGTCAACACGAAAAAAATTATAAAAAGTCAAAATGTTGACTTTTTGGTCAAAGTTTGACTTTGACCAAATGACTATTTTGCCCTTTGACTAAAGTTAGTGGGAAAATCCAAACTTTTGCTGGATAATTCCACTAACAAAATAGTGGGCTAGGTGTTGGCTTATAGTGGAGACATTAAGCCCACTAAGATAGTGGATTGTAGTTGTTGGATTTTTATGGATTTGGTTCATGCAATTGTTGCATGGTTTTTTCTATAAAATGGGCTTTCATTTTGAATGAAAAAAGTTTTGCCAATTTTGCCAAATAATTTTTCAAAATTGAGCTGAAAAAAGGAAAACCTAAAACCAAAATTCCATCTTCTTTTCCCATCTCTTTCTCTCTCTCGGTTTTCTTCATCCACCGGGTCCCACAACCCGGTTCTGAGTCCAGAGAATAGTAGGTCAACTCTAATGGTGGTTCGTTCGTGTTCGGGTCGAGATTCAGCGAGGAAGAGCGATTTTTGAGAGCAACAAAGGTAATTTTAATTACTGTTTTTCCTTCAATTGCATGCATCTTTTCTTTTAAATTAAAAGCAATTAGAGTGTAATTAGGTCCTTATTCCGCTGCGTATGTCTCGAGTTCCATCATGTGGTATTAGAACATGCTTTAATTATGCTCAATTGCTTTTGATAGGTGTTTTTTTTTCTTTCTATTCAAGTGTTGAATGAAATATGGACTAAAGTAGATTTATTATGATTTTGGCATTGTTTTTCTTTAAATTTCTTGTGGAAATTTGTAATTGCTCACATGTTTATGAGCATTAATGTGTGAAAAAAGGTTTGTAAATTTGTTGGAGTCATTAGAGTTGAAATTAGGCTGTAATTTCTTGATTCCGGGAAGAGGACAACAGCAAAATTGAAGAAAAATGCATCAAAGACCCGAATTCTACTCCTAGACCCGACTGCAGCTCGAGATCTGACCTGATTCGGAGAAGCCCCACGTGCCATCTGTCGACAAAGCGCTCCGACTCGGTTTCGCTGCCCACTCCGTCCGGCCCGATTCGAAGGTGTGACCTGCCTGCTCCATTTCACAGACCCGTTTCCGTTTCCGTTGGCTAGCCGGTCCAGACGGTCTGGACCGGTTCGTTTGACTTGGTTGAGTCGGTTTGACCGTTCAACTTGGTTTTTGGAGTTTTTGGGCCGGTTCGAGAGTTTTTTGGCTGGTTCAAGATGGTTTAAAGTGTTTGAAGCCGATTCCAGGAAGTTGGTTGCTGAATTTTCTAATAAATTAGTTATTTGTTTGTTTTTTATGCCAAAATCGGTCCACTTGAGTGTTGTTTACCTATTACGCATGTGATGTGTAATGTTTTTTTTATTATGTGTGCATATAGTATGCCATATAGTTTTAAAACCCCACCATAGGAAAAGCATATGACATGCATTTGTTCATAATAACAGTTGAGTCAAACAGTTGTTTTACCCTTGAGATTACCTCTTGTTCCTTAAGTCCCACTGATCCTCTAATGAATAATTGGTTTGTGATCCAATCAACAAACCGAGTCCCTCTCGAGCCAATGAGAGGGTGGAGACCCTTGTGTTGGGGTTGATGCCCTAAACTCTTGTTAGGTTCTGTAGTTTGTAAACACTATATTGAACAAAAGCTTGTGATGTAATAATATATGATTTTTTCTTCACTGTTGTCTATGAAACATGGGATGTTTTAATTACTTTACCACAAACCAATAAACTAAGATCCCTAGTTGTCATTTTAACTTAAGCATGTATATGGAGACATACAGGTGGATCATGCCCTTAAGTGATAACCAAAATGGTTTGTAGTATATGGATATAGGAGGGAAACCTTATCCTGGTAACTCTACGGATGCGACCCCTTTTGTAGAATAGTTACAAGTGTTATGACTTGCTACAGATGGTCTGATCCTGATCATTCTATTGGGTTTGATGCCCTAAAGTTTTGTGTCCTATAGTTGGTAAATAGTATGTACAAACACTTGTTTTGTTAATATATGATATTTACTCCACATTTTGTATTTTGCTCATTTGCTTGTTTTATTTGCTTTACCACAAACCAATAAACATAAAATCCCTGGTTATCTGTATGAAACTCAAACATGTATGTGGTGACATACAAGTGGATCATGTCTTGAGTGATCACAAAAATGGTCTGTAGTATATGGATTTAGGAGGGAAACCTTATCCCGGTAACTCTTTGGATACGGTCCGCTTTGTGGAATGGTCACAAGTGTTGTGACTTGTCACAGATTATCTGATCCTGATCATTCGTGTTGGGGACATTCCCGCTAGTGTTTGTATAAGATTTAACCACGAAGTGTTAACGTCTCGTTATATAATACCGTTCATGACAGAGACTTCACTTCACTAGGATGACCATAGGTAACATGACCTCAATCCTGAGTGAGTTGAGAACTCCTGCCATTGAGGGCAGTCCTTTGATTTGTATGGGTGTGAGTGGCTAGGTCGTCGATTCAAACCCACCATTTTGGGGATTTGTGTGATTTGGGAACTGGGAACTTAGCTGCACAAGATGGAATTCATTCCTTCCCGGAGGTAGATGTAAGTAAATAGATAGCTCTCTTAATGGCTTATTCCGGGGCTTGAACAATGTGGCACCGCACACGTTCTCTTGGCCCGAGTGGTGTTCACACATAGGTGAACTATGTTGTATTGTTCATTAGAGGAATCAGTGGTACTTAAGGAGTGAGATGTAACTATAGGGGAAAAACGATGATTTGGCCTAGCTGTACTTATGAGCATCGTTGAAGGGTCATCGTATTCATGATTGGTTATATCCAATGGATACAGAAATATATCTGTGGTAAGAAGAGTTCAGTTGTTGGTTTTTAGTGGAATACCTGACAATTAACGGATGGTGGATCTTTCGGCTAAGGAGTTTAGTCAGCTATTCACGGACTTGTTGGAGCTTCGAGTCACAGGTCCATTAGGTCCCCTGGGTAACTTGGATAAAGTCGAGAACCAGTGTTTGGGTTAATTTCAAATGTTCAAATTGAATGGAGGAAGTTCGATTATATATGTTATAATTGGATTGGTTATTTATATATGATATAATTGGCTAAACGTTTGAGATACATTATTTTGGAGGAAATAGGATATAAATATGATTTATATCAAGTAGAGGAGAAAATACTATAGTAGATATGTGATATCAAACTATAGGTTAAAAATATAATATGATTATATTTATTAATATTTTAATTGGTTAATTATATGATAATTAACCCAAAAATCACGTTTAGATGTGGGTTAGTGGGAATGAGTCGGTTATTGTAACCGATGAAATAAAAATGAAATTGTTTCATTTTTAAATCGTTCGACGTAGTCGTCTAAAAGAAATCAAGAGAGCACACGTTGGTAGAATAGAAAATGATCGCTTAAAAGAATCGAGAGCCTATACGATAGTCCTCTTCGTCTAGACGATTGTCCACCTCGCGCTTAAACGATCGCATGCTAAGTCCTACACGATCGCATAGCTTCTTTAAATGATCATAGTGTGTGCCGAGTTTGCTAAATGATCGTATACCATTTCCTAAACGATCGTTCAATAAAAACTACACGATCGTGTAGGTTCTCTTAAACGATAAGCATTTTGTTATGTTGTAGCTTCGTTTTTCCTCCCACTTGCTTATCGCCTACACGATCTGTGTTTCCTCCTTCCTCTACCAAATTCACCAAAGACCATGCTTTGGGTTCTCACTCCGAGAATACACGAGGCTCTTTTTTGGTGGTGTCGTCCCCGTTGCGGTTGTGAGTTTGCGATTATGCGTGCTGCTACGTTGACGATTAGGTGGAGATTTCCGCTGCGTTGAGTTCCGAAGATTAAAAATTGTCTTCAACTGGTATGAAACTCTCTCCCTTGTTATGTCTTATTCTTAGCATGTGATGACTAAAATTAGTGGAACACAATTATTTGCGATGCATATCTTAGGTTATTTGTTGGTTCTCATGCGTTGGTGGTCATGCGTTGGAATGGAATGTATGCGTTGATCTCATATGCAATGACCATGCGTTCCTGTCATAAGTTTTCTTGCACTCTCGCCAGGTATAACGAGAACGCAAGTTTCTCGGGTGATCCAAGGTCGAACTTAGGGACTTGTAGCTAAAGGGTATGTGGTAATGTGTTTGCGATGGATAAATAAAAGAATGATGGAGGTTTTAAGCTATAAACTACTCCTACTCTAACTAACAGATTAACTAGTGGGAATATGACTGAAAGGTAGAGACACGAGAACTTTTGACACGTAGTAAAATGCATGGAAAAATAGATAAAATGGTGAGGATGTCTTCATCGCAACCCTGAGCTTGACCGTAAGGGCAACCCCAACCAACGCAAGCTATGCGATCATGTTATACACACTTGACGTAGACGCATACGATGTATATGCGATAGTGTCAGAAGCCTATTTCTAAGCCTCTATATGACCACATACCACCATAACCTACTTAAAGGGTGCATACGCTGTGTAGTAGCAAACGTAGCTTATTCCTAAGTTCCCCATTCTTGCTTATGCGATCCAATCCGCTCTCCCGAAACTTAGATTTGGTTTTTAGACTACTCTCTCAAGTATACCTGAAAGATGAATGATACACTCATAAGACAAGGTAATCGCATAAACCTGGCTGACGTAAGATTATTCCTATCCCTGGTGAACACTTGCTTACATTGCTTAATGCGACCAACTACTTACCCTTCCGGGCAGTTAGTTGCTGCTGATTCTACTCATGGACAAGCATTGCGTCCGTTTATAGACAAGCGTTGCTACAACTTCACACTAAGCAAATAAGGTTTTCTCAGAACACTCATGCAACGCACACCTCCCGGTGGTTTGCTACATGCTTCATATCCCTAATCCGCATGATTAAGTATGCGATACTTTAACAATCTCACTTAGTGATGTAATGAAAGTTAAGGATACTAAGTAAAAGAAGATAGAGATGGAATCGAAGGAAAATATAGAAATGCATTTGATAACTTGTAGAAATACAAGTTCTTTATGCTGTTTTATTTAGATTATGCTGCAAAAAGAAGGAAAAGTTACGTCGATAGTATAAGAATTGGCTGAGAAATACGAAAATTATAAAATGTCGCAAACACACCCACTAATCCCATTGCGATGAAGAAATGGAATGTCCAAGTCTTTGTTTTGCAGGAAATAGGTTACCGCATGCGTTAATTGCTCGAGGACAAAATATACAACGCATCTACTCCGCATGCACCAATCGATCAAGAACGAAGAAAGGTCAATGCAATGGCAGCGCATGTGACGATCGATCATGGATTCTAGCGATCAACGCATTTCCACCGCATGCGGTAATCAAAACAACTACACCGCATGCAGCGATCGATCGAAGATGTGAAGAGCAACGCATTCGCGGGCGATTATGACAAGTGTACAACTTTCTGTTGTACGATTTTGATAGATTGATCGTGGAGCAGAACGGACATTTCCACTACGCCATAGCAAGAATTATCAAAATTACACAGTGGAACCACCAATACAAAGAGCCAAGGTCTTGTCTATAAATAGCTTCCTTGAATTCATTGCAAGAAAGGCTGGTCTGAAGAGACTTTATGGAGAAAATCCGGGAGAATGACGAGCAAGGCTGAAAGGTAAGTCTCTGAGCAAGAAATTCTTCCCATTCTCGAAGCAGAAGCTCTGTACAAGAGGTCACTTCTACCGGGAAAGCAAGCCTGAAAAGGAAGCTTTCCCTTCCATCTCATCCACACGCCGACAAGCACAACGTTTCCGATCGAGATCTGTGTCAGGTCATTGACACTCGTTCCGTATTTGTTTCTATTCTTTCATTCATCTACTGTGTTCATCTTCTTTAATCTTTCATTCACAAATCATGTATCAAACGCTAATCTTTAGATTTAAGTGCTATTATTGTCATCATTATCTTCTCTTTGTTCCTTTCCATACATTTACCATCCATTTTCTCCATCATGTGTTCTTAATCCCCTAGGTAAAGAGGAAGAATTAAGCGAGTGAATTAATCTTTGTGAAGGTAATCGACTAAGTTTGGCTAAAGCATGCTCGACGACATCTTCACCCGTGAGAGAAAAAGTGAAGATTTTATTCCGCCTATCGAGAGAAGGTTGGAAGAATGTATTAATGAAAGCGAGAAGTATTTCCATAGATGGAAACAACCTTGCATTTATCATGTTCATCTCTCTTTCACCATAGACGTATGGGAACGCGGCCAATCACTGAAAGGTATAAGCCAAGGGAAAGCGGAACCTTAGTTGCATCCTTAACGAGATTAACAAACTTGCGATGTCCTTTCCCTCTACTCATTCTCTTTCTGATTCATTCACAAGACTTGCCATCGCATTCATCAGATTCTTTTGTACAACTTCATAGCCAGTCCTCACCCTGTATCATAGTAGTTTAGACATTTATTTTATCAACGTATTTTATTTACAACGCAATTTTACTTTCAGCGCAATTTACATTTTCTGCACAAACCGAATTCTTTATTCTTTATGACAACCGGTCACATTTACCACATTAGTATCGCATCTAAACAACATCAATCCCCATGTCTAACCTCAGGTCATTCTGATAAACTTGCATTGGAATTATACTTGGTTCCAGCGCAAGGAAACTTGTGACACACTACATCATCGCATACTACGAAGCATATTATCATCAACGCATACACTTAGAAACGCAGTATCATAATAATATCTTTATCACAAAGCACTTGAGCGCATAGAGCACTAAACATTCATTCATAAGCAGCACAATAGATAAAGATAGATTCAAATTTATTATTACAAGTTTATGGCAACATGAACTTGAATCATTCATTATCAGTAATGCATAAGCGACACATAGAACAACATTTCATTTTTTTATCGTTACAGCATTGATCACAAAATGTATTAATTCCTTAAGCCAAAATGTAATACAATATAAGGAAAGAAGAGAAATGGAGGGCCAGCTGGAAGTAATGTCTTGCTTCTAGCAGATGTATGTCAAAGCTGCCAGTGGTGCCATGGATGGGCGGTGGAGTCGACTCTCTCGAGCTCTAACTCCAGGGAAGGCTCCGGTTGTCACTCGGAATGGATGAAGAGGATGAAGAACTCTCAAGCTATCTTCTCACGCTTTCATTTGGATCACAAGGATCCGCCCTAAGGCAGAAAACTTTGGATGATTTGAAATTCTGCTCATCGGCTTCTATTTATAGAGCTTGATCGCGGACAACATTAATGGATCTGCTCTGAATCTGACACTCGCGGTGTGATGGTCCTTTTCTGAATCTCTGTTGCTAACGACGTGGTAGGTGAAATTTCAACATCACCTTTTGATAATCCCAATGTATGCATTCACGCTTGCATTCCACCAACCTTGCGGTCGCCCCTTCTATTATGGTTATTATTCTGTAGCCACAATCTCTATGTGATGACTGCATTCGCTTGATGGCCGCAACTTCTATGCGATGGACGGATTTGCTTGATAGCCGCAACACCCATACGACTGACGTATGCGATCACCACATGCGATTGATGGACGCAGTATTCATACGTCAAACGTATGCATTCGCCTATGCGATGGAGAGATTCCCTGCATGCGGTCGTCTTTGCGATAGCCTGGCTTCCGCGTATGCGATTGCTTCCTGCGTTAGCTACAAAGATGGACAATTGAACACATAATAACGCATAATAGTGGGTTAGTCGAGATTCTTAATGCCGATCGACGTAAACTCGTTTTCTCATGAATTCCTAACATATTCGCCGTATATTCTACTTAACATCACTCATAATTCTAAATAAAAGGCCTATAATGACGTGCATTTCTTCCCGTCATCAGCATGCTGATAATTACTTTTTGTTTGCATAACTGTCAGTATGAATGTATATTGTTATATTTCGGTCACCGTGAGAACGGAGTGATCTAAATGCGCTCATGGAACTCTTCGGTAAGCGATCCTTTCAATTAGTATCAGAGCTAGGTTTTGATACTCCGATTTCATATGTTGCAACGAAATGAGATTTACATTCATGGTGGGTGCATTTCTACACTGATTTACTGGTTAAATTTGCTGTGGATGTGCGGATTAATGGATGTTTTCATGGATGATTAGCCTCGATTTAATTTAAGTTCTTTTACATTTGTGGTTGTTTGTAAAGGCCCCTGCGTTTTTTGTCATTAATAATCGTTCGTCGAAGAAGTTCTGGGCAAGCATTGCGGTTCTTCGAAGAAGGAGCTGATCTAGGGTTGATCGCATCGTGTAGAAGATATGGTACGCAATTGCTATTGATCGCATCGTAAAGACGATGGAGTACGCGATCGCTGTTGAACGCATCGGCTAAACTATGGGGTATGTGATCAAGAGTTGATTGTATCGTTTTGACGATCGGGTAAGTGATCGCAGAGTATCGGGTCGTGTAGACGATGGGATGCTCGCGGATCGTTTAACGCACGTGCACTAGACGATCGTTTAGGTCAGCAAGCTTCATTGCTTAGTAACTGACTAGATGATCACTTAGTAATGCAAGGTAAATCATTTACCTGTCATTGCACTACGCGATCGCATAGACGATCAGGCTTCGCAGCCTCGTCGTCGTCTACACGATCGTTTAATTATGCTCTTATCGTCTAGTGTGCGCTGAACGATCGTCTACCTACTAGAGTTTACTACACGATGGAGACCTCCTAGCGGTTCAAGATCTGGTTCGCTTGTGAACCGGTTTGCTCGACGAAAAATGTAATAGATAGGGTTTTTTCATTCCGGTTTTTGTAAAGGCTCATCCCGGTCTATTAATCCTTTATTTATTACATGTGATGTATTTTTTTATATGTCATATGGTATGCATATATAGTAAATCCCACCTTAGGTCATGCAATGGTCATACATCATCTCTTTATTGTAATTGTTATAATTTAGAGAAGCATGATTTAATTATGTAAGAGCATGTTCATGCATCATATAATATAAGAGTTATATTTATGCATGCATAAAAAGCATTGACATGCATTATCTTTATATTATAATTGTTATAGTACAAGGGTGAATGATAACATGTTTGCTTGGTTGTTACGCATTATATAAGAGTTATATATAGTAATGACCGGAAATTGCATGAAGCATGACACATAGGTTCCTTTATAAATGTTATAAACACCTTGTTGTGTACAATGGTTTTAGTTGTTTCTTTTTAAAAGTTAAAGAGAAATTAGAACTAAAAAGACATGCATGCTCACTTTGGTTTAATTCATGGTTTTAAAGTGTTTAAAACTTGGATCACATAGACCTAAGATCATGGTTCTAATACGATTAGCAACCCTAAGGCTTTAATCCTTTAATCAGTTTTATAGGATTAAACTGGCTAATAAAAGGTTAAAGTGTAGAAAATCTATCTATAAGAGATCTTTTGTCTAAGGCAGGTTCTGTCTAGGCTGGGGTATTTAAGTTGACGGAAACGTAACACCCCTACCTGGGAACTTACCTGAAAAGGTGAATTAGATAGATTTGATGCATGCATGCAAGTTAAGGATAGTCCATTAAAGTGTTTAAATGTGACTACTTGAACTTGTTCATATTTCATAGACAAACGTTGTTTATGAGCAGAGTTTAAAAAGACGACTTAGACTAAAATCAGTAGCCGGATTGTCTAGGTTAATGAATCACTAGGTAGAATATTCAGTGGGAGGTACTTGGGGCATAAGATGCTTCACTTAAACCTTTCACGTTTCTCCTAAATAGTCCACACTGTGAGATCTACCCTGCCTCGCGACACCTTTGGCATGTCCCCCTAACGGATGGTGTTTGGGTAGGTCAATATCAAGGTGGATGGAGAGAGTGTTCATAGTAAGTGGGAGTGGGAAGTGCGACAACATATCCCTCGGTCTCTCTCGTTAGGTTGAATAAAGTTACTGTGCATCGCCTTGAGGCACCCTAGGAGTGTCCCTCTAAAGGATGGCAGTTTTGTACGTTTATTTATTTGATCTCCTGTAAGAGGATAAGGTAACTTAGTCTCTTGTCCTAATCTTTTTCTTTCCTACGGTGGGCTCATAAGGGCGGGACTCTGGCACGGAAAGCGAGGGGTTACACTTACGCGGAATAGTTAAAGGTTAATGATTCTGGACCGAAAATGGTGGCTGTTAGGTTCAGTTCCAAGAGTTGGTTCTGCCTAATGGTTGAGAATGTTTCATCCCAGCAAAGGGGCAACTGATCACCCCACCGATGGCGTTTTTCCTGCCTCACTGAGGCATCATTGCAAAATAGAAGTCTATAACTTAGAGTTCTTGAAACTGTTTTGCAAAACTGATTGGTTTAAAAGTGGTTTAGCAAATTCTAATAAAGTTTTGTTTGTATTTTCAGCAACATTTTCAAAATGGCAACAACCACGTTAGCATTGCTAAGCGCTGAAAAACTTACTAGCGATAATTTCGCAATACGGAAACACATGATCACGACGATCCTGATCATTGAGGATCTCATGTTCGCTCTTGCAGAGGCTCTTCCTCCTATTCCAGCTCCAAATGCCGCTCAAAATGTTCGGGAGACATACGAGCGATGGACAAGGGCGAATGAGAAGGCCCGAGCCTACATCTTGGCAAGTCTTTCTGATGTCTTTGCCAAGAACCATGAGCCTATGGTCTCAACATGTGAGATCATGGAGTCCCTGCGGGGGATGTTTGGACAACCGTCTGAACAGCTTATGCATGAGGCTCTTAAATACATATTCAACTCCAAAATGGAAGAAGGCACCTTTGTTCGTGAATATGTGCTTAACATAATGGTCCACTTTAATGTGGCGGAGTTGAAAGGATCTACCATCATCTTGCATTCTTTGCCGGAGAGCTTCCTACACTTTGTTAGTAATATGATTCTTAACAAAGTGAAATATAACCTTACAACTCTCCTCAACGAGTGGCAGATCTACTAATCTTTACTAAAAGGTAAGGAGAGGTAGAAGGGTGAGGCAAATGTTGCTTCATCCTCTAGGATGTTCCATAGAGGTTTAACCTCAGGAACGAAGTCTGCACCTTCTAATTCTAACTCTGCAAAGAGGAAGAAGAAGAAGGGTGGTAAGGGAAATGGGAAGGCGCCTACTAACCCACCGCCTGTCGCCTCAAAGAGGCGTCCACAGATTGCTAAGGGAAAGTGTTTCCACTGTAACCAAGATAGACACTGGAAGAGGAACTGTCCTCGGTATCTGAAAGAGAAGAAAACAGCCAAGGTCGATAAAGGTAAATGTGATTTACTTATGCTTAAAACTTTTTTAGTGGAGAATGATGATTTTGCCTCGATAATTGATTCGGGCGCCATTAACCATGTTTGTTCTTCTTTTCAGGGGATTAGATCTTGCAACAACTGGAGGCTGGTGAGATGACGATGTGAGTAGGCACCGGGCACGTCGTCTCAGTTGTGGCAGTGGAAGGACTCCAGTTAGCTTTACAGAATAGGTTCTGTGCGGATATAAAAATTGATATATTATTCTGTGTATGTTATGTATCGCTTATACACACTATTGATGGATGAATGTAATACAAGCTCATGTTGCCATAAACTTGTAACGGTAAAAATGAATCTATTTTATTTATTGCGCTGATGAATGAACGTAATGATGTGCTATGCGCTTAAGTGTTTTGCGATAAAGATATTTTGCGACACTACATTCTAAGTGTATACGTTGATGATAATATGCTCGTATTATGCGATGATGTAGTGCGTGTCACAAGTTTCCTTGCGTTGAAACCAAGTATAATTCCAACGCACGTTTCTCAGAGTGATCCGAGGTCGAACATGGGGATTGTTGTCATTTATATGCGATACTAATGTGGTATATGCGATCGGTTTTGATAAAGAATAAAGAATTTGGTTTGATAGCAATATAAATTGCGCTGAAGTAAAATTGCATTGAAAGTAAAATGCGTTGATAAAATAAATGTCTAAACTACTATGATACAGGGTTGAGGACTGGCTGTGAAGTTGTACAAAAGAATCTAATGAATGCGATGGCAAGTCTTATGAATGAAGCAGAAAGAGAATGAGTAGAGAGTAAGAACATCGCAAGTTTGTCAATCTCGTTAAGGATACAACTAAGGTTCCGCTTTCCCTTGGCGTACACCTTTCAGTGATCAGCCGCGTTCCCATACGTCTATGGTGAAACAGAGATGAATGTAATGAACGCAAGGTTGTTTCCATCTTTGGAAATACTTCTCGCTTTAGTTAACGCATTCTTCCAACCTTCTCTTGATAACGGAATAACATCTTCACTTCTGCTCTCATAGGTGAAGATGCCGTCGAGCATGCTTTATCTAAACTTAGTTGATTACCTTAACACAGATTAACTCACTCGCTTAATTCTTCCTTTTTACCCAGGAGATTAAGAACACATTATGGAGAAAATGGATGATAAATGTATGGAAAGGGGACAGAGGGATGATAATGATGACGATAATGACATTTAATTCTAAAGATAAACGTTTGATACATGATTTGTGAATGAAAGATTAAAGAAGATGAACACAGAAGATGAATTGAAAGAATAGAAACAAATATGGAAAGCATATCAACGTCTTGACACAGATCCCGATCGGAGACTTTTTGCTTGCCGGCGTTTGAATGAAGTGGAGAGGAAAGCTTCCCTCTCAGGCTTGCTTTCCCCGTAGAAGTGACCCTTTTGCATAGAGTTTCAGCTTCGAGAATCGGAAGAATTCCTTGCTCGGGGACTCACTTTTTAGCCTTGTCTCGTCGATCTCTCGAATTTTCTCTGTAAAGTCTCTTCAGACCAGCCTCTCGACCACTTGCAATGAATTCAAGGAATCTATTTATAGACAAGACCTTGGCTCTTTGAATTTGTGGTCCCACTGTATAATTCTGATAATTCCTGCCATGGCGTAATGGAAAATTCCTCTCTGCTCCACGATCAATCTGTCAGAATTGCACAACATAAAGTTGTACACTTGTCAGAATCTTCCGCGAATGCATTGCTCTTCACATCTTCAATCGATCGTTGCATACGGTGTTGTTTTTTATTACCACATGCGGTTGAAATGCGTTGATCTCTAGAGTCCATCATCGATCGTCACATGCGCCGTCATTGCGTTGATCATTTCTTCGTTCTTGATTGATTGGCGCATGCGATGTAGATGCGTTGTACATTTTGTCTTCGAGCCATTAACGCATGCGGTGACCTATTTCCTACGAAACAAAGACTGAAACATTCTATTTCGCCATCGCAATGGGATTAGTGGATGCGTTCATGACATTTCATAATTTTCGTATTTCTCAGCCAATTCTTATATTATCGACGCAACTTTCCCTTCTTTTTGCCGCAATATCTAAATAAAACAGCATAAATAACGTGTATTTCTACAAGTTATTAGTTTCTTATTTTAAATGATGTACATATTGTTCCCGAACTAAAGAGGAATCTTATTTCTGTAAAGTGTTTATTGCAATGTAAATATACTATCTCGTTTAATGTGGATAAAGCGTTTATTCATGAAGATGGTGTTTTTATTTGTACAGCAAATCTAGAATCGAATTTATATGTGCTAAGGTCGTTAGCCATTAATTCCCCCCATAATACTGAATTACTCAGAACTACCGTAACTTAATCAAAACGTCGACGAATTTGTCCAAAAGAAAATGTCCAACTTTGGCATCTTCTTTTTGGGCACATCAATCTCAATAGGATTGAGAGATTGGTGAAGAATGGACTTCTAAGTGAGTTAGATGAAAATTCTTTACCAATGTGTGAATCTTGCATTGAGAGTAAGATGACTAAATGACCTTTTACTGGAAAAAGTTATAGAGCCAAGGAGCCTCTTGAGTTAGTACATTCTGACCTTTGTGGTCCTATGAATGTGCGAGCTCGAGGTGGTTATGAGTATTTTATCAGTTTCATTGATGATTACTCAAGGTATGGGTATGTTTATCTTATGCAACAGAAGTCTGAATCTTTTGAAAAGTTCAAAGAGTTCAAGGTTGAAGTTGAAAACGCATTAGATAGACGGATTAAAACACTTCGATCGGATCGAGGTAGAGAGTTTTTGAACTCGGTATTCCATGACTATTTGATAGAACATGGAATTGTTTCCCAACTCTTAGCGCCGGGTACATCTCAGCAGAATGGTGTAGCGGAGAGTAGAAATAGGACCTTGTTAGACATGATTCGCTCGATTTTGAGTTATGCTTCCTTACCGGACTCGTTTTGGGATTTTACAGTGGAGACTACGGTATATATACTTAACTGTGTTCCCTTCAAGAGTGTTGCAAGAACACCTCTGGAGTTGTGGAACTGTCACTCTCGTAATTGGGGTTGCTTTGCACATGTGCTTGAGGCTAATCCCAAGAAGTTGGAACCACGATCGAGGTTATGCCTCTTTATAGGTGATGTGTTGTAATTGTGATGAAATAATGGTGTATAATTGCGATGATGCTCTATGCATTGCACATACAAGTTTTCCTAGTAAAACCCAAGTATAAATCTTACTAGGTTGCCTGGTGAGTCCATGGTTGAACACAGGGACTACTGAGTTACTATGTGGTGATAAATTTTGATTCCTTTGCGGTGGCAAAACAAATAAGTTGGTTGGTGTGTTGTTAAGTATAAATTCTATGCGACGAATTTGAGTAACGAGTTGATGAAATCGAGAATACAATGAGTTATGCGGTGAACGGGTTGAGAAGGGATTTAGCTAACACTTCCTAAGATTGCGTTCAAGTTATACGATCATACTACACTCACACAACAACATGTCATCTCTCAATGCAAATGCCATAGTTCCTATTTCTAGGACGCATGCGATGTATACAATAATGTCGATAGGACTTATGTTTAAGCTTCTATTCTTGTCTATGCAATGATGAATGATACACACATACACAAGATGACCGCATACTATCATATCCTATTTCTAGGGTGCATGCGATGCATAATAGCAAACATAACTTATGTCTAAGTTTCTATCTCTTGCTTATGTGGTTCTAATCTGACTCTCTCAAGCTTAGATTCTAACCTGACTCTCTCAAGTCTAGGTTCTTTCTTTAGACTACTCTCTCAAGTATCTCTAAAGGGTGACTGACGCATACATAAGACAAGATGATCGCATAAAGTGAAAATCTTAGGTCATGTTATGTAAGTGCTCCTCACCCATTCGAAAATTTAGCTACTTATGCAAAATATGGAGAGATTGAACAGATGTTGAGATGAGAATTCCATTTTATAAATAAAGTCAGAATACAAAACACAATGGAAAGTAGGGATAAGAAGCCCTGTAGCAATGTCTTGCTTCCTGAGGCTTTTACACTATCTTTTTGCTCTACTCTGTCCAGAAGAATATCCTTCCTTCGCAAGTGTCGGCCCTCTCTCTTTTTACAGCGCTTCCCGACAGTCTTTCGAGCTAACCAGGAATGATCTCTCGACGTCTTCTCCTCTTTGCTTACCTCCACCTTCTAAGTATATGGACAACTACATATTAACAGCTATCTATTTGTATATGATCTATCTTCTATATGTATGGCGAACTGTATCGAACTCGAACCCCTTTAACGATGATGGCCTTCGATATTTATAGAGCTCAAGGTGAAGAACTTTTCTCTAATGATTGCAATGATGGGAGGTCATTAAATCTTCTGTCTGATGCACCGATTAATGGTCACCGAAAAGTTGAATGTACTTACTATAGTGTGTCATTAACGGCTTGTCAACTTAATTCGGATTCTACCGTCATCAGCTTTCTGTCCCATCATGATTTACTAAACTTTCACCTAGATGCGCGGTCTTTATGTGGCCACCTTCTTGAGCAAATTCTGGCGGGCGCATACGATCGCATGGCTTTGCGGTCGCAATCTTTTAATGTGCGCGATCGCCGAATTCCTTGGATTGCAATTTGCTATGTGCCAACACATTTTTCCTACACAAAATAAGTAAATTAGCTGCTTTTATGCGATGGGCGCATGCGATCGCAATATTCTTAGTTTAATGCTTTTGGACATGCTTTTGTATATTTTTATCGTCGCATACCCACATTGTTTTACATTTTTGCGCTGTAATAACGCGCATTTCTGCCCATTATCACACCCCCAAATTTAAAACAATGCTTGTCCTCAAGCATAAACTAAAGATTTTTTTTAGTGAGTCAGTTGCCTTTTCCTTTCCTAGATTTCTCGAGATGCCTTATTCAAATTTTATGAACCAAAATCTTCTTAATTTCTATCTTAGTCCCTTCTTAAAATATTTATAGAACTTAGGGACCGCAAGTTTAACCTTAAAAAAGACTTTACTTGTTTCCAGGACATCGCATGATTTATTTCAAAACTTTTCCAACCGAGGTGTTTCTAAATGATTTTTTTATCCTTGCGTGGTTTAGATATATTTTTTTTTTTTTGTGACCTTGCGCTGATCCAAGTGCCTAGTCTTCGTTTTGGCTTGCCCCTACGGGTGTCATGCGAGCATCCAACTACGAGCAGTGTGCTCTTTCTCAGTCTAAACTCATGCCCATTTGGTAGCGAAGTTATGATCACTTGATTTATGCATTGATCACGATTCCTACCTTCGTTTTGGCTTGCCCCCATCGGTGTCATGCGGACATCCAATTATGAGTAAGATCCGATCTCAACGTTATGATTTTTTTTGAAATGTCTAAAAGTAGCAAGGTTGAAAATAAATGCTAGCACCCCCAAATTTAAACGCAGCAATGTCCTCATTGCTGATAGACGGAAATAGTTTATGCGATGCTCTTAAGAAGTTTCGTAAAAATCATTTTGAAAGAAAGCTGGTGGACCACTAATTTCTAGAAATATTTCATGAATTGACCGTCTTTAAATTAAGTTGATTCTAGTACATGCGATGAGAAATAAAGGCATGCGTTTCATCATTGAAATCATAATGGGTACGGAAGAAAATGCGGTGACTAACTAAAGTAATCAGTCATTCAATAATTGCGCCAACTAAAGAGGATGCGATGATAAATTATCAATGTTAAGAATGAGATGTGCGAGTGCAAAATTTGGAATAGAAAAGTCAAAGAAAGATACAACCCCCAAATTTGCTCTATTGCCTGCATCATCTGTGATCGCATCCTTCTTTGCGGCGAGTTGATTCTTCGATTGCGATAGGCTGAACAAACTGATCGCGTAGCTCCTCCGCAATCGTTTACCACGATCATTGCTAAAAAATCAAGAGGGCAGAAAATATGATTTTTTTTTTTTTTTAATGTTGAGAATAGAGGTGTTTGAAAAAAAGTAGAGTAAGTTCATGAAATAAAGATATAAAAAGAATACTTCAAGAGTTACGTCCCTGATGAGTTTGCATCGCATCCTATCATAGGGACTGCTCATTTCTTCTTTAGTCAGGAGTTCCTCAGGGCCACAAAGGTTTTCTCGCGATGCAAGTCACCTCTGTGATACATCTTGACTCTTTGCCCGTTGACCTTGAATGCGTTGGTCCCTTCTTCATTGGTTAACTCGATCGCACCATGCGGGAATACCTCTCTGATTATAAATGGTTCAGACCAACGTGACTTTAATTTTCCGGGAAAAAGTTGTAGCCGAGAATTATATAACAAGAATTTTTACCCAACCTGGAGATTCTTCTCGCATAGTCATTTTTTATGCCAACGTTTTGCGCGCTTCTTATAGATCTTTGCATTTTCATATACTTGAAGTCTTCATTCGTCTAGCTCGATCAACTGAAGTTTTCTTGCCTCCCCTACAGTCTTCAAATCAAAATTGAGCTTCTTCACTACCCACAGTGCTTTGTTCTCCAATTCAAGCGGTAAGTGGCATGCCTTTCCAAACACCAACGCATATGGGGACATGCCTATAGGTGTTTTATAGGCGGTCCTATATGCCCACAAGGCATCGTCCAACTTCATGGCTCAATCTTTGCATGAAGAATTCACCACCTTCTCTAGGATCAATTGGATTTCCCTATTGGACACCTCGGCTTGGCCGTTTTCCTGTGGATGGTATGCGGTGGTGACCTTATGGTGGATATTATACTTGAGCAGTAATTTATTGATGACGCTATTAACAAAGTAGGAGCCTTCTCACTTATTATGGCACGTGGGGTGCCAAAACGGGTGAAGATATTTTTCCGCAAGAATTTGGAGACTATCGTTGCATCGCTTGCGACGCACGATATCGCTTCAACCCATTTGGAAACATAATCGACGACCAACAGAATGTATTTGTGACCATTTGATGGTGGAAATGATCCCATAAAGTCTATGCCCCATACGTCGAATAGCTCCAATTCTAAGATAAAATTCATTAGCATCGCATTCTTCCATGAAATGTTTCCCGTGTGTTGGCACCTACCATATTTCATTGAATAGTCTCTCGCGTCCTTGAATAAAGTTAGCCAAAAATATCCACTTTGTAACACCTTTGCTGCTGTGCGTTGACCTCCAAAATGTCCACCATACGGTGAATCATGCCATTGGGATAGTATGTGCTAGTGAGCAGTCTCTGGTATACATAGACGCAAGATCTGGTCTAACCCCCTCTTGTAAAGATTTGGCTCGTCTCAATAATAGGATTTACATTCCTGTATAAGCCCCCTCTTTTGGTGGGCCGTGTAATTCTCCGGAAATTGTTCATAGACCAGATAATTGACCACATCTGCGTACCATGGTAATTCTTCAATTTTGAACAGCTGCTCATCTGGGAAGGTTGCGTTCACCTCCGACTGGTTGTGGTCAACTTCTGGATTTTCTAATCTCGATAGGTGGTCCGTAACCTAGTTCTCTATCCCTTTGCGATCAATGATTTCCATATTGAATTCTTGAAGGAGGAGAGTCCATCGAATCAACCTCGGCTTTGCATCTTTCTTGGTCATTAAATATTTGATTGCCAAGTGGTCGGTGTGAACGATCACTTTGGATCCCAGCAAGTAAGCTCTAAATTTCTCCAGCACAAATATCACCGCAAGAAGTTCATTTTCAGTGGTAGTGTAATTCGTTTGGGCAAGGTTCAAGGTTCTACTCGCATATGCGATGGGGTGTAGCATTGTTTTCTTCTTCTGCACTAGCATTGCCCCTATCGCATAATCACTAGCATCGCACATTAGCTCAAATGGCTGTGTCTAGTCCGGTGCGATCAATACAGGTGCGGTTATTAATGCATTCTTCAGTATCTTGAATGCGTTGAGGCACTGTGCATTGAAGTCAAACGTTCTATCGGCCTCCAGCAACACACTCAATGGTCGAGCAATCTTCGAAAAGTCCTTCACAAAATGACGATAAAATCCTGCATGTCCCAGGAAACTCCTGACAGCCTTCACATTTGCTGGAGGTGGGAATTTTTCAATGGCCTCAATCTTCACCTTATCCACCTCCAGCCCATCCTTGGAAACTTTGTGCCCGAGCACAATACATTCTTCAATATGAAGTGGCACTTCTCCCAGTTCAGCACAAGATTTGTCTCTTCACATCTCTTCAATATCTTCTTCAAGTTGTTCAAACAGACTTCATATGTGTGCCCGTAAATCGAGAAGTTGTCCGTAAAAATTTCCACTGAATGTTCAAGATACTCAGAAAAGATGGCTATTATGCACCTCTGAAACGTGCTCGGCGCATTGCATAATCTGAAGGCATGCAGCAAAAAGCAAACGTTCTGTAGGGGCAGGTGAATGTGGTTTTCTCTTGGTCTTCAGAAGCAATCATTATTTGGTTGTAGCCCACATATCCATCCAGAAAACAGAGGTAATCATTTCCTGCTAGGCGATCCAGCATCTGGTCAATAAAAGGCAAGGGGAAATGATTCTTCTTCGTCACCGCATTGAGTTTACAGTAATCCATGCAGATCTGCCAGCTAGTGATGGTCCTCATTGGTATTATTTCATTATTTGCATTTGAAACTACCATCATTCCTCCCTTCTTAGGCACACATTGCACGGGGCTGACCCATGTGCTGTCGACAATTGGATAAATAATGCCTACGTCCAACCATTTGATTATCTCCTTTTTCACGACCTCCTTCATCGTAAGGTTCAGTTTACGTTGAGGTTCGATAAACCCCTTTTGGTTTCCTTCAAGATGTATCATGTGCATGCAATATGTGGGACTAATTCCTCTTATGTTTGCTAGCATCCATCCTATTGTTTTTATGTACTTCTTCAGGATGCTAAGCAGTGCATTCTCTTGTTCTTCTTGTAGCGCAGAGGAAATTATCACTGGGAGAGTTTCATTTTGCCCCAAGAAAACATACTTCAGGTGGCTTGGCAAGTTTTTTAATTCCACGGTAGGTGGTTGTTCCAAGGATAGATGGTTTTTGTGCTTTTCTCTCTTCATTCAACGTCAAATTTTCTTCTTTGTTTGTCGTTTCCATGATTGCATTGCAGGTTTCTACGGATGCGGTCGCATCCTCTCTTTCATCTTCATCTTCGAACTCTTTTTCTTCATTACAACTGGGTTCATTGTCAGAATCGGTTAGGTCTTCTTCTTCCAGATACTTCATGGCTTTAATAATGTCAAACCTGAGCTTCTTTCCATTCACACTCAGTGTGATCTCTCCCTTGTAGACATCAATTTGAGCGAGACCAGTGGATAAAAATGGTCGTCCCAATATGATGGATACATCATTGTCCACTTCGTAATCGAGAATGATGAAGTCTGTCGGTAGAATAAATTTGTCAATTGAGACTAGGACATCCTTCACCTTCTCCTCTTGATGAACTAAGGACCTGTCTGCCAGCTGGAGATTCACCGTTGGGGGCGCCAACTACCCCATGTTTAATTGTATGAAAATTGACAGGGGTATTAAATTGATACTGGCCCCAAGATCGCAAAGCGCTTGACCTATATATATCCCGCCAATTGAGCAGGGTATCATGAAACTTCCGGGGTCGCGCATCTTCGGTAGGATAATGGTGTTTGACTTTTGCGTTAACGCCACCGTTGCGAGCTTCCCTGTGCTCCGTTTCTTTGTCACCATGTCCTTCAAAAACTTAGCATACTTTGGCATTTGTTCAATCGCTTTAGTGAAAGGGATGTTGATATGTAATTGTTTTAACATGTCAATGAAGCGATGGTACTGCACTTCATCATTTTTCTTCTTCTTAAGTCTCTGAGGGAATGGTGGCAGCTGCCCTTCACGGTTCCTTGTTCCATAGGCTTAGAAGTGGATGCAACTTCTGGTTCCATTGTCGCATTTTCTTCTGGTTCATTCTGTGTCAATCGGGTCTTGGATTCCATCGCAACTGGAGTAGTCTTCCTTGGCTCCGTCCTCTCTTTCGCTATTCTCTTCCCTCTTCGCAAAGTCACAACTTGACATTGCTCCTTTCCTATATTCCCCAGGTTACGAGGGAGCTCAGTTGAACTCGGTAACGCCCCTTGCGGTCTACTTTTAAGCTCGCCTGCAATCTGTCCTATTTGAATTTCGAGATTGCGAATTGAAGTCGCTTGATTCTGGAGAACCGTTTCATTTTTCTCAATATAATGCTTTAATGGGCTCTCCAGGGAAGAAGATAGTGGCGCTTACGAGCTGCTAGCTTGATTTTCGGATTGACCGTTTGTTCGTGGGAAAAATCCTTGTGGCCCTTCTTTTTGCGCCATGGGTTGATAACTTGATTGTTGATTTTTCCACGCGAAGTTGGGGTGGTTTTTCCACTCGAGGTTGTAATTGTTAGAGAAAGGATTGTTCTTTAAGAAGCATATAGATTGCAGATTCCTTGGACATTCTTCCATCGGATGCAAATCACCACAAGTAGCACAACACGTGTTTGTCTGCTCGATTGCGTTGACCTGCCCTCTTTGCGATCCCGGGCTATTGATTGCGATGCCCTGTATTAGATTCATCTTCGCATTCATTTGACTTTGTAGGATGCGATGACCCAATTGTTTATGTCACCTTTTCGAATTTTAAGTCTTTGATCGCTCCCTCTAATCCTCATAGTTCTTCGAAATGCGATCAACGATATTTTTGCTTCATCATACGTTTTGTTAAGCAGACCACCAGCTGCTGCCACATTGACAGCCGTCTGTGATGCAGGGTTCAAACCGTGATAAAATATTTCCATTTGGAGACAGTCGGGTAAGCCATTGTGCGGACAATCTCGAACCAGTCTCTTAAACCTCGTCCAGGCATCGCTGAGCGGTTCGTCAATATCCTGTTCAAAATTTGTAATAAACCTCCTCCTTCTTGCATTCTCTTTCGGGGGGAGGTATTTTTTCATGAACTTTTCCACTACTTGTTCCCAAGACGTTATCTCTCCTGATTCGAGAGAATAGGCCCATTTCCTTGCTTGGTCGTATAGCGAGAATGGGAACAACGTTAGTCGAACTTCTTCAGCTGAGATGTTTAGGAACACAAAAGTATTGCAGATTTCACAAAAACTCCAGAGATGGGCGTGCGGAACCTCGCCACGCCTTCCACCAAACTGTCCGACCGTCTAAATCATCTACATCTGAATTAAGCATGTATGTGGTGACATAAAATTCCTGGTTATATGTATGTGACTCTAGCATGTATGTGGTGACATACAAGTGGATCATGTCTTGAGTGATAACCAAAATGGTCTGTAGTATATGGATATAGGAGGGAAACCTTATCCTGATAATGCTACGGATGCGGCCCGCTTTGTGGAATGGTCACAAGTGCTGTGTCTTGTCACAGATGATCTGATCCTAATCATTCGTGTTGGGGACATGCGAGCAGGGGCATCCTATACAAAGAGTTTATATAAGACCTGATGACGAAGTGTTAACGCCTTGTTATATAACACCGTTCATGATAGAAACTTCACTTCATTAGGATGACCATAGGTAACATGACCTCAATCCTGAGTGAGTTGAGAACTCCTGTCATTAAGGGTGGTCCTTTGATTTGTGTGAGTGCGAGTGGCCAGGTCGCCGATTCAAATCTACCATTTTGGGGATTCGTCTTGTTTGGGAGCTGGGAACATAGCTACACAAGATGGAATTCACTCCTACCCGGAGGAAGAGGTAAGTAGATAGATAGCTCCCTTAAGGGCTGATTTTGAGGCTTGAACGATGTGGCGCCACACACCTTCTCTTGGCCCGAGAGGTGTTCACACATAGTTGGACTATGTTGTATTGTTCATTAGAGGAACCAGTGGTACTTAAAGAGTGAGATGTAACTATAGGGGCAAAATGGTAATTTGGTCCAGTTGTACTTACGAGCATCTGTGAAGGGTCATCGTACTCATGATTGGTTATATCTGATAGACACAGAAATATATCTGTGGTAAGAAGAGTTTAGCTGTTGGTCTTTAGTGGAATGCCTGACAGTTAACGGATGGTGGATCTCGTGGCTAAAGAGTTTAGTCAGCTATTCACGGACCGTTGGAGCTTTGAGCCACAGGTCCATTAGATCCCCTGGGTAGCTTGGATAAAGTCGAGAACCAGTGTTTGGGTTAATTTGAAATGTTCAAATTGATAAGAGAAAGTTCGATTATATATGATATAATTGGACTGGTTAATTATATATAATATAATTAGCTAAATGTATGAGACACTTTAAAAGAATCGAGAGCCTATACGATAGTCCTCTTTGTCTACCTCGTGCTTAAACGATCGCACACTAAGTCCTACACGATCGCATATTTTCTCTAGACGATCGTAGTGTGTGCCAAGTTTGCTAAACGATCGTTCAGTAAAACCTATAGGATCGTGTAGCTTCTCCTAAACGATAAACATTTTTCTATACGATAGCGTCTTTTTCCCTCCCACTTGCTTATCGCCTACACGATCCATGTTTCCTCCTTCCTCTACCAAATTCACCAAAGACCACGCTTTGGGTTCTCACTCCGAGAATACCCGGGGATTTTTTCTGGTGGTGTCATCCCCGTTGCGGTCGTGATTTGCAGTTGTGCGGGCTGCTATGTTGACGATTGGGTGGAGGTTTCCACTGCATTGAGTTCCAAAGTTTGAAGACTGTCTTCAACTGGTATGGAACTCTCTCCCTTATTATATCTTGTTCTTAGCATGCCGATAATTACTTTTTGTTTGCATAACTGTAAGTATGAATGTATATTGTTGTATTTCGGTTACTGTGAGATCGGAACAATCCGAAAGCGCTCATGGAACTCTTCGGTAAGAGATCCTTTCACATTCATGTGAAGACATGTGAGTGGGGGTGTCCTATACAAAGGAGTTTGTATAAGACCGGACCACAAAGTGTTATAATCTCATTATATAACGTCATTCATGACAGGGACTTCACTTCAATAGGATGACCATAGGTGACATGACCTTCATCCTGAGTGAGTTGGGAACTCTTGCCTTTGAGGGCGGTCCTTTGATTAGCATAGGTGCGAGTGGTCAGATTGCCAACTCAAACCTACCACTTTGGGGATTCATCTAATTTGGGAGCTGGGAACTCAACTACACAAGATGGAATTCACTCATCCTCGAAGTAGGGGTAAGTAGATAGATTGCTTCCTTAAGGGCTAATTCCGGGGCTTGAACGATGTGGCGCCACACATCTTCTCATGGCCTGAGAGGTGTCCATATATATTAGGACTATGTTGTATTGTTCATTAGAGGGATCAGTGGTACTTAAGGAGTTAGATGTAACTACATAGGCAAAACGGTAAATTGGCCCAGTTGTACTTACGAGCATCTGTGAAGGGTTATCATACTATTGATTGGTTATATCCAGTAGACATAGAAATACATTTGTGGTGAGAAGAATGCAGCTATCGGTCTTTAGTGGAATGCCTGGTAGTTAACGGATAGTGGATCTCGGGGCTAAAGTGTTTAGTCAGCTATTCACGTACCGTTGGAGCTTCGAGCCACAGGTCCATAAGGTCCCCTTGGTAGCTCAATGGATTCAAGTTGAGAATCAGTTTTTGGGTCAGTTTGAAGTGTTCAAATTGACAAGAGGGAGTTTGATTATATATGATATAATTAAACAAGTCAATTATATATGATATAGTTGACATGATGTATGAGATACATTAATTAGAGAAAAAGGATATAAATATGATTTATATCTAGTGGAGGAGAAAAAGACTATGGTTTTTATGTTGCATATGGTGTGATATTAAACTATAGTTTGTAAATATAATATGATTATATTTATTTTTTAATTAAACAATTATGAGATAATTGTTGGGTTTTCTCCATAACCGCACGAGATAGTGGGAGGTTACATTCAGTTTTTGTAACTGAAGGATAAAATGAAAATAGTTTTCATTTTGCAAGAGATTGGATAATTGCTTCACGATTTAGTACACTGCCTATCGTCTAGTAAATGAGAGCCTACACGATAGCTCAAGTTGTCCTAGATGATCGTGTACATGCGCGGTTTACCTAAACGATCGTATAGTCTTTTCTAAGCGATCGGCGCTTGTGCGATTTTACTAAACAATCAGGCTCTTTTTACTACACGATCGTGTACCTTTTGCTAAACGATCAAGCAACCGTCTATGCGATAGACTTGATATCTCTCTCACTTGCTTGGTCGTGGTAAACGATCGTTGTTTCCTCCTCCCTTTTACCAATCCAACAGAGCTCACACCTTCTATATTCTCACTTCGAGAATACCAAGGTTTCCGAGTGGTTGTTCTTCTTGCTACCTTGTTCTTATTGAAGACGGTTTAGTGGTACACGACAACGTGATTTGGTGGACGATAGACTTGATGATCTCAGTGACTACGTGAGTTGTCGATTATTAACGAGAGCGAGAGTTCAAAGGAAGAAAAGTTCTTCAACTGGTATGTCTCTCGTTTCTTTGCATTTAAGTTTTAAAAAGCATGTCGTAATTTGTAGGATGTGCATAACTTGTATGTTTGTTTGTGAATGCGATTTTTCTGTCACAATGAATTTTGAACGATCTTGCTTCCACTTAGAGATACTCTTTGATAAGAGTTCCTTCACCTTGTTCAAGACCCGGAGTTAGCACTTAAGGGAACAACCTCTCTACTATCCCTGAAAGTGGATAGGAGTGAATTCCATCTTGCTCCATATGTCCCTAGCTATCTACCCGATCTTACCCAACCCTCACCTATGCAAATATAAGGATAATCCTAAATAAATAGGAGTTCATAGTTAGCTTAGGATTAAGGTCAAGTTACCTAGTTCATCGCTTTGAAATAGTCAGCTTAAACAGTAAAGAACGTTATAAAGTAAGATCGAGTTATTTTGTGGTCCGATCTTGTACAAACTCATTGCACAGGGCGCCCTCACTCCTCATGTCATAACATGTACGAATTAGGATCACATCATCTATAGCACTTTATAACTCCTTGTAATAACTATAGAGTGGTCCGCCCCGATAGTGTTACCAAAATAAGGCACCCAACCTTATTCATATACTATAGATCATTTTGACTATTTACTCGAACCTGGTCCACTTTTATGTCTTCACATAAAGTTCAAGTACTCATGTAATAATCATGGATCTTTTCAGTTTATTGGATTTATTTCTAAAACGAAATAAACAATCCATATATTCAATAACAACTTATAGAATTTTTAGAATAAGTTTGAATGTTTACAAACCATGAGTTTTAGGACATAAAACCCAACATGGGTTACCTTTGACACCTTAAGTACCAGTGCTCCTCTCATGAACAACTTGTTTATGGTCCAACCAATAAACAAAAACCTCTCTGAGGCAACGAGAGGGTAGGACCCTTTGTTCAAGTCCCGGAGACACCACTTAAGGGAACACTCATCTATTTACTCTTAAAGCGGGAAGGAGTGAATTCCATCTTGTATTATTATGTTTCTAGCTCCCCACATGGTTTTGCCTCCAAAATGGTAGGCTTATTGGGTCAGCGATCTAGCCACCCTCACCCATACAAATCAAAGGACAATCCTTCATGAATAGGAGTTCATAATATACTTAGGATTAAGGCTAAGTTGCCTAGGTCATCCTAATGAAATAGGAACCTAACTAGTTAATGGTGTTACATCTAGTGGTTATTATTTTGCGGTCTAGTCTTATGCAAACTCATTGCATAGGATACCCCTACTCGCATGTCACCTACATGAACACGTTGGATCATTACGTTTGTATCAAATACAAAGTAGATTGTATCCATAGTGATATCAGAATATGGTACCGAGCCTTGTCCCTATACTATAGACTATTTAGGTTGTATCTTGAATATTATTCCTGTATGACTCCACATACAGTTCAAGACTCACAAGACAGCCTTGATGTTAGTTTACAGGATCGAGGGTTACTAAGAAAAAATAGACAATAGTACAAATAATAACATTTATTGATTTAACATCCATAACTCTTTATTGATGACAGTCAATTAATTACATTTACTATCTACGAATTTTTGGGCATAAAACCCAACATCAGGCGCATTGCATAGCCCAAAGGGCATGTGCTGAGATACGAAGGTGCCAAATGGGCACATGAATGTAGTCTTTTCCTGGTCTTCAGATGTGACCGCGCTCTGGTTATAACCAGAATATCCATCCAAAAAGTAGAAAAATTCATTCCCTGAAAGCTTATTTAACATCTGATTGATAAACGGAAGGGGGAAATGATCTTTCTTAGTCATCTTATTCAGCTTGCGATAATTCATACAAATCTTTCATCTGGTAATTGTTTTAATGGGGATCAATTCATTTTTGTCGTTATCCACAATTGTTATCCCACCTTTCTTAGGTATGCATTAAACTGGGCTTACCTAGTTACTATCAGAGATTGGGTAAACGACTCCAGCATCGAGCCATTTAATGATCTCTTTCTTTGCCACTTCACGCATTGTTGGGTTAGCTTGCACTTCCTCTCAATAGAGCCTTCTTTTCTCTCCTCTAGCATAATTTTGTGCATGCAGTATGAGGGATTGATCCCTCTGATACCAGTTAGAGTCCAGCCAATGGCCCTCGTATACTTCTTCAATACTTGTAAAAGAGCCATCTCATCCTCTGCTTTCAATACGATAGAGATAATAATGGGCAGAGTGTCATTATCTCCTAAGTATGCGTACTTGAGGTGTGCTGGCAGAGCTTTTAGCTCTAAGACAAGGGCTCTTCTAAAGACGGTTTAAATCGCACTACTTCTCTTTCATTCATATTCAGGGATTCGAAACTAGAGTCATATTTCATCATCGCATGGACTTTCTTCATAACCAAGTCATTCCCCTCTTCTTCTTCCAATTCCTCTTTCAGAACTTCTTAACAGCCCACTTCCACATCATCAATGCATTGACATGTTTCCAGCTCATCTGGGTACTTCAATGCATTAAACACATTGAATTTAACTTGTTGATCATCAACTCATATGGTCAATTTTCGTTTTTACACATATATTAATGCACGCCCAGTGGACGGGAATGGGCACCCTAGAATGATGAGGATTTTCGTGTTAGCCTCGTAGTCTAAGATAATAAAATTGGCAGGGAAGATAAATTTATCAACTTGAATGAGCACGTCCTTAATCTTTCCTTTAGGGTGTGTTTTTGATCTATTAGCGAGTTGTAAGGTTACTGTGGTGGGCCTGGCCTTACCAATCCCTAACTTCTTGAAAACAGATAATGACATCAGGTTGATGCTTATGCCCAAATCGCATAACGTATGGCCGACTTCTTTGCCTCCAATGAAACAGGGTAGAGTGAAGCTTCCTAGGCCCTTCATTTTCACAGAGATATTATTCTTGAATAATGCGCTGCACTCATGGGTCAGTGATGCTTATTTTTATGAAGTGAAATTATGGATGATATGCGATGGTGAAATTGCATTGAGCATTCAAGTTTCCTCAGCGGAGTCCAAGTGTAAACTCTACTGAGTTTCCTGGTAAGTCCAGGGTCGAACTCAGGGACTTGGGAAAACAGATTGTGATGGTAATTTTTATGAAAACTTTGTGGTAACCAGTAACTTAATTAATTGTGGGTTTGTTGTTGATTGCATTAATGAAAGAAAAACAAATGTAGCGGATTTGAGAAAAGTCAGTTGTGTAATAGATGCACTAAGTATGCGGATGAACGGGTTGTGAAGTTCTTTAGCTAGCGTTACTTGGGAAGGCGTCATACTATGCGATCATGCTACAACCATGCACAGCAAGTCATTTTCTAATGCAAATGCGATGCTCCTAAGTCTATAACGCATGTGTTGAATGCAAAAGTGTTCATAGAGCTTAACTCTAAGTCTCTACTCTTTTCCTATGCGATGATGCAAAATGAATAAAGGCAAGGTGACTGCATACAATCATATCCTATCTCTAGGATGCATGCGATGCGTTGATAACAAATAGTGCTTATTTTTAAGCTTCTATCTCTTAATTATGCATTCTAATCTGACTCTCCCGAGCCTAGATTCTAACCTGACCTTCCCAAGCCTAGATCCTGTCCTTAGACTACCCTCTTGAGTATCTCTAATGAATGAATGAAGCATACATAATACAAGATAATCGCATAAAATTAATATTCCTTAGTTGTGCTAGCTAAATGCTTCTCAACCCATTCAACTGATTTAGCTACTCATGCGTAAATAACAGAGAATGAACAGATATAGAGAAGGAAATTCCATTTTTATAAATGAGTTTGAGTACAAAATAACAATGAAAGATAAAAGTAGAGAGCTTGGTAACAATTCCTTGCTGACCGAGGCTTTTACACTGTCAATCTCTATTCGGTTCCAAAGATGTTCCTACTTCTGCAGGCGTCGGCCCTCTCTCTGTCCTTGAACCTTCTGGCACTCTCCCAAACTTACCGGAACGATCTATCGGCACAACCTTCTCCTCTCGCGTCTGCCTTGAAGTAAAGAAAATCTAAGAATCAGGCTAAATTCGTAAGATGGTGAACTCGAAAATTGATTAACCACTTTTCTGAAGGATGCCTTTGTTATTTATAGAACATCCAAGGTGAAAGTCAGCTTCTCTCTCATGATTGTACAAATGGGGCTGCTTTAATTCTTGACTGATGTGTCGAATATTTGTCACCGAAAAGCTGAATGTACTTGTGATCGTTATCAGCTGTCAACTTAATTCGGATTCGACTGTGATCAGCTTTCTATCGATTTCACCCAGATGCGCCCACCATGTTACGCTGACCAAGTTGCGGCAATCCTTCTCAGGTGAATATTTGCGAACACAATCACCGCAAAGCCTTGCGGTAATGCTGCGTTCGACCAATGATTTCCTATGATTACAATTTTCACCTTGTGTCAACACATATTCTGCATAAAATCACAAAAATCAACTGTTCCTATGCGATGAATGCATGCAGCCGAAATATAATAAACTTAATGCTTTTTGGACGCACTTTAACATGTTTTATCAACGCAAGCCAGCATTGTTTAAGAACTTAGCTCTATGATAACGTGCATTTCTGCCCGTTATCAGTCAGCACAACGGTTTCAAATTCGCCAACCTGCATTTATTTGATAGAACGTCCTTCAGGAACTTCACATAGCTCAATATTTATTTGAGAGCTTCTACCAGGAGATGTTAATGTGGAGCTGTTTTAATATATCTTGAACTTCCAGCTATGGTCCTTCTTTTTCAGTCGGCTTGAAAATGGAGGCGACATCTACAAGGCATTGCTTGCTTGGTTTTTCTCTTTTGTCGCATTAGGTATCTGCGACAAAGGCTATAGACTTGTTGTTTGAGAGGAGTTTTTATCATGAAAGTTCACATTTGTTGGAGTTTGGTAAGAGGGTCGAGAAGAAGTAGTTGAAAGATTTCCGGTCAATTCAGAGATAGATGATTCATGGTTGTTGGGTCTATTTGTAGTGGTTGGAGCCTCAATTTCTTGTCTTGTTAAAGTATGCGGTTTTGTTGGTTTAGCTTCTCGGGTTTCAGCTGTCTGGTTAGTCTATGCAGTGTCACAGATTGACACTGCTCCTTGCCATTTCCACTTGGAGCCTCAATGTTACTAGGTAGGGTGCCTGGTTGCCTGTTCTTTAGATCATTAGCGATCTACCCTACTTGAACTTCTAGGTTTCGAATCGAGGAAGCATGAGACTAGATAAACGCATCGTTCTTCTAAATGTATTCCTTTTAGAAGCATCTTCAACGATGACGATGCGTTAGAACTTAACGTTTGGTTGTGATTATAGTGAGAACGATTCTGATTATGCTGGTGTCCCCAGTTGTGTTGATTGAATCCAGGTGGGTGCCCTTCGTTTCCTTGTTGCTAATGTATATTTTTCTATCCAAATTGTTATTGATTTCCTCCCTATGAGAAGTTGGGGTGATTCTTCCAACCTGTATTATACGTATTACTAAACAAGTTGTTATGGATGGAGAAAACAGTTTGAGGGTCATGCAGGCAAGCTTTAGCAGAGTGAGGCTCTCCACATTATACACAACTTACGCCACAACTTGAGCCATGGTGTTAAGCTGAGCAATGTTTTTGTTCAAAGCACCTTTATTTATGGTCATAGTTCGTAGAAGAGAAGTGATGGTAGCCATCTGGGTGGCTAACGAGCTCACTACATCAAACTGCACGATCGCTCCTTCTATCTTGCATCTATCAGCATTTCGGTTACCGTATCCATCATTTACTCGATCATCAGTACTTCTAGAAATCCTGTCCAAGATTGCCTTGGCCTCGGTGTAGGGCTTGTCCATAAGGCCTCCTGTAGCAGAGGCATCAATCCCCAATTGCGTAACTCTATTCAGCCCGTTGTAAAAAGTCTCCATCATTATGCAGTCAAGGATGCCAATATGCGGCCAGTTATGAGCGAGACGCCTAAATCTGACCTAGGTGACACTCAAAGTTTTGGAGTCAGCGTCGACGACAAAAAGTTTCTCTCGATCTCAAGGTCAATATTGAATTCAGGTTCAATATCTATACTCATATTTGTTTGCCGCTTGGTTGTACAAGCTATAATACTCCAGAAAATCAAGAGGTGCCTGCAAAAATACAAATTCACACACTCAATAAGTTTCCAAATCTCTAGCAACGGCGCCAAAAAATTGTTGCGCTTTTGCGTGTGCGTGCGTCTATCATGAACTACACTAGAGTGTCTATGTGTTGAACTTATTATGCGCCCAGTTGTAGTTAATCATACGCTAGTCACAAGTTTTCTTATATCTTTCCAAGTATAACAAACTATAAGTTTTTCGGTGTGAGCCAAGGTCAAACTCAGGGATTTGTACAATGAATGTTTGGAACGTATGTGAATGCGACAAGAACTAAGATAATTCTAGAAGAGTAAAAAAATCATGCAATTAAGTAAATATATGCGATGAAAGTATCTAAACAAGCAAGGAGTACTTCAAGTTTCGTTCTGAGAAAATTAAGATGGACAGCAGTTGTAACGTGTATAAAATATATGGAGAAGGTAGGGTTTGGGGGATCAATGTCACATCCTTAAGTTTAACTTTTAAGGATAATCCTGGCTCATACATCTATTCATCGCACACCTCTCGGCAGCCAACCACACTTGTCATATTTTTATGATGCGTGAGTGATGTTTTATTGAGCATAAGATTATTTCTATCTTTAGAAATACTTCTTACTTTGCTTAGTGAGATCCACAACTACTTACCCTCTCGGGTAGTTAGTCATAGCCACTTGACTCAATGAGTGATCGTAGCCAGGTATTTAAATAATCATACACTAAGAAAACATGGTTAACCTTTAAAGATTCAACTCAGTTCATTGCATTAACCTTCCCTCTTGCCCCGTGAAGATTAACAACTCATGGTAAATGTGAAAACGAAGGTAAAGATAGAGAAGTTGATGAAAGTAGACATGATGATATATATAGATAGAAATAGTGTAGTTAATTACAAAATGAATAATAATCTCTTAGTCAAAATGCAATACAACAAGCAAGAGTAAAAAAGTAAGGGAAAGGGTAGTTGTCAACAATTTCTTGCTTCCAACAGTTGTATGTCAAGGCTGCTGGTGAAGAGATGGTAGTGTGGAGTGGAGAAGTCCCTCTTAGACTCTTGCTTCGGTGAAGCTTGGATTATCTGCCCCTACTTTTATACAGTTAGACACAAAATTATCTATTTTTTAAACAGGAATTAAAGTAGTGGATCTTCTAGCCCCTTTTCGACGTAAGGAAAAATAGGACTATTCGGAAGGGCTAGAGTGGGTAAAATAGTACTCATTATAGAATTGATCAAAAAAATTGCCAAAGCTCATGGAGGTGTATCCGTATTTGGAGGAGTAGGTGAACTTACTTTTGAAGGAAATGATCTTTACATGGAAATGAAAGAATCTAGAGTAATTAATGAAGAAAATATTGGAGAATCAAAAGTGGCTCTTAGCTTTCAATCCTCTATTTACTTGTGGTGCAAGTATTGGGCCCAGGGTTTCTCTCAGGAAAAATCTCAACTCTTGAACCACATTCTTCATGGGCATCAAGGCTCTATTTATAGAGTCATGCACTGACAATTGTTGGAATTCCTGCTCTGATGAATTGTCATCTCTAACGTAGTAGGTGAGAATGTTAGTACTGCTATCATGGTCAACAATCTAAAGGTTTTGGCAAAAGATCCGCTGGCACAAGGTCAGAGATCCCAAGGTATGTGATCAACTATTTGTTCATCAAGTAGAAGATCAACGCATGTGAATAGATCCTACGGTCAAGTTGCAAAATAAACACTTTGACGCAATTTACTCATGATTTGCGGTCAACAAGGGTTTTTAGTGTACTTCAGCACAAGTATAATATTAATCATGAATTCTTAGTATAATCAATGCATATCTTGCATATCTTCCCTCATTATTCTAAGTAAAATGCTACAATTGAAAGAACTCTTAACAAAGAGCATCCATGAGCGCATTTAGATCTTTTCGATTTCGTTGTGACCGAAATACAACACATACATTCCAACAGACAGTTATGCAAATTAACACTAATTAACAACATGCTTCAAACAATAAAAATACGAGGGAAAGAATTCTCAAACCAGTTGAAGACTCTTTTCAAACGTCGAACTCAGAAGCAACGGAAGAACCTCTACTCGAACTCTATCCCCCAGCAAACCAGTCGACTACAGTAGCACGATCGTCTACACGAACGGCAGCAACACGAACAGTCATGAACAAGTGAACAGTGGGGACGACACCACTAGTTGGAGCCCTTGGTATTCTCGGAGTGAGAATCCAAAGTGTGGTCTTTGGTGAATTTGGTAGAGGTCGAAGAAAAGATAGATTGTGTAAACGATAAGCAAGTGGGAGAGAAAGAGCTATCATATAGCAAGTGTGCTTATCATTTAGAAGAAGCTACATGATCGTGTAGGTTTTACTAAACGATCGTTTAATAAATGGTAGACGATCGTTTAGAAAGCGTGGCACGTTATGCGATCGTTTAGGAAAGCTAAATGATCGTTTAGAGACGGGTGTGCGATCGTTTAGGCATTGGTGTGCGATCGTTTAGACGATGAGCAACTATCATATAAGTTCTCAAACTAGGCAATCGTTACGTTTTCACACCGATTGCGAATTTTCAAACTTTTTGCAAAATGAAACAAATTTTCATTTTATTCTTCGGTTACAATAATCGACTTCAGATTCTCCCATGAATGCACGACCGAGGAGAGGTTTTCGGCCAATTATCATATAATTAACCAATTTAATAATTAATGATATAATCATATTATATTCTTACCTTATAGTTGATATCATATATCTACTATAGTAATTTCTCCTCCACTTGATATAAATCATATTTATATATAATTTCCTCCAAAATAATGTATCTCATACATTTAGTCAATTATATCATATATAATTAACAAGTCGAATTATATCATATATAATTAAACTCTCTCTTGTCAATTTGAACATTTCAAACTAACCCAAACACTGATTCTTGACTTTATCCCAGCTATCTAGGGGACCTAATGAACCTGTGGCTCGAATCTCTAATGGTATATGAATAGCTAACTAAACTCTTTAGCCACGAGATCCACCATTCATTAACTGTCAGGCATTCCACTAAAGACCAATAGCTGAACTCTTCTTATCACAAATATATTTCTATGTTCATCGGATATAACCAATCATGAGTACGATGACCCCTCTTCACATATGCTCGTAAGTACAACTGGGCTAATTTACCCTTTTTCCCCTGTAGTTACACCTCACTCCTTAAGTACCACTGATTCCTCTAATGAACAATACAACATAGTCCAACCATGTGTGAACACCTCTCGGGCCAAGAGAAGGTGTGTGGCGCCACATCATTGAAGCCCTAGATTAGTCCTTAAGGGAGCTTTCTATATACTTACCCCTACCTCGGGGAAGGAGTGAATTCCATCTTGTGTAGTTGAGTTTCCAGCTCCTAAATCATACGAATCCCCAAAATGGTAGGTTTGAATCGGTGACCTGGCCACTCGCACCCATACAAATCAAAAGACCGCCCTCAGTGGCAGGAGTTCCCAACTCACTCAGGATTGAGGTCATGATACCTATGGTCATCCTAGTAAAGTGAAGTCTCTGTCATGAACGGTGTTATATAACGAGACGTTAACACTTCGTGGTTAGGTCTTATACAAACTCTTTGTATAGGACGCCCCCGCTCGCATGTCCCCCACACGAATGATCAGGATTAGACCATCTGAGACAAGTCACAACACTTATGACCATTCCACAAAGCGGGCCGCATCCATAGCATTACCAAGATAAGGTTTCCTTCCTATATCCATATACTACAGACCATTTTGGTTATCACTCAAGACATGATCCACTTGTATGTCACCACATACATGCTTAAGTTACATACAAATAACCAGGGATTTTATGTTTATTGGTTTTTGGTAGAGCAAATAAAACATACAACTAAGCATAAAACAAGATGTGAAGTAAATATCATATATTATACAACATAAGCGTTCGTACAAATTGTTTACAAACTACAGAACACGAGACTTTAAGGCATCAACCCCAACAACAATAACTTGTATCTCTACAAGCTATCACTTATGTAAACTCATTGCATAAGACACCCCTACTCGCGTGTCACCTACACGAAGGCATTGGATCATTGCGTTTGTATGAAATATAAAGTGGGTCGTATCCACAGTGTCACCAGGATAAAGTACCCAGCCTTATCCCTATACTATAGACCCTTTAGGTTGTTTATTGAACATTGATCCCTATATGTCTCTATATACAGTTAAAGACTCATAAGGCAGCCTTGGATGTTAGCTTATTGAATTTAGGGTTATTAAGACAAAATATAATACAACAAAATCAATAACATTTATTGAATTAACATCGATAACTCTTTATTAATGACGGTCAATTGATAACATTTACTATCTATGAATTTAGGACATAAAACCCAATAGTTATAAACTTATAAGGATTCAAATCATCAGGGATCGTAAGAACAAAACGTTGACTTTGTCTCAGGCATAGTATATTGACAAGATGCTTGTTAAATATTTCATGCACAATTCCAAGGGGAGTTTATTACCTTTCAGACGTAAGATTGTATTTTCTAAGGAACAATGTCCTAAGACTTCTCAAGAGGTTGAGAAAATAAGACGATTTCCCTATGCATCAATTGTAGGCAACCTTATGTATGTCATGTTGTATACAAGCCTAATATTTTCTATGCAGTAGGGATTGTTAGTAGATATTAATCCAATTCAGGATTGGATCACTAGACAATGGTCAAAACAATCCTCAAGTATTTACAGAGAATGAGAGACTATACGCTTGTGTAAGGAGTTAAGGATTTGATCCTTACAAGATACATGGACTCTCTATTTTTAGACAAATTATATGAAATCCACATCAGGATCAATGTTCACTCTTAATAGATGAGCTATAGTGTGGTGAAATATCAAGCAAGGATGCATCACGAACTCCACAATGGAAGTTGAATACGTAGCTGCTAAAGAAGTTGTTTGGTAGAGGAAGTTTCTTACTCATTTGGAGGTCATTCCAAATATGTCTTTGTCCATCACACTTTATTGTGATAACAATGGTGCTATTGCAAATTCAAAGGAACTTATGAGTTATTAAAGAGGCAAACACATTGAAAGGAAATATCACTTGATCTAGGAGATTGTACACCATGGTGACGTAATAGTCACAAAGATAGCTTCAGAGCACAACGTTGCTAATCCTTTTATGAAGGCTCTCAGGCTAAAGTGTTTGAGGATCATCTAGAAAGTCTAAGTCTACAAGATATGGTCACGTTGTCTAGAGCAAGTGGGAGATGTTACTGGGTATAATGTATGAAGGAAATCGATCATGAGGATTTCTATGAGTAGCGGAAAGATCATTTCAAATTACAATCATGTATGAATATTACAAATTACAGTAAAAAACCAAACATATGGTTATGCATTCATTACAAAAATTATAGCATGAAAATACGAATAATCAAGGAGAAATCTACAGACATTTGTAGACTCATCTTCATGCTCCTAGATCACGATCGCTCAAACACAGTAGCCTCGAACGCTCCAACACGATCGCTACACAACACGAACACCATGCACTTGAACTCAGCGATCGTCTCGGTCACGAACACCCCAATAGCACGAATAGCCTCCACCGAACTTCGACGATGTCGAGTTTAGTATGACACCACCAAGAAGGCTACCTTGGTATTCTTGGTGTGAGAATCCAGAGGGTGGGCTCTATGTGGACTTGATTTGAGGCAGAAGAGGGAGGAGACAATAATCGTGTAAACGATTGAGCAAAGAGAAGACTGAATCTATCGTATAGGTCGATGCCTAATCGTTTAGCAAAAGCTAAGCGATCGTCTAGCAAAAACTAAGCGATCGTTTAGCTCATCGCTTAGTTTCGTGTCTGTCATTTACAACACACTATACAATCGTTTAGCTCACTCTAAGTTGTCGCTTAGTAAATCCTATTTACTTGAAAACTTACGTGAAATTCTTTTTTTAGGGAGAAAATCTCAAAACACAATTTTGCAAAAACTTACTAAAATTAGGAAAACAATTTTCCTTTTATCTCACGTTTACCATGAACCACCAATAACCTCCCACTCAATTGGTTATTAGAGAAAAAGATTTAATTATCTAATTATTATTATTATTATAAATATAAATGATAACCAACTTATCATATTATATTTATAACCTATAGTTTTAATATTTCATCCCATGAAACATATAAACCATAGTTCTTTTTCTATTCCATGGCACTTAATGTAAATCTCATTTACATTAATCCTCCACTAGATGTATCTCACACTCTATATCGACCATATCATATATAATCGAATTACATCTTGTCAAATTTCAAATCAACACTAAGAACTAATCCTCAACTGAATCCATTGAGCTACCAAGGGGACTTTATGGACCTGTAGCTCGAAGCTCCAACGGTACGTAAATAACTAACTAAATTCTTCAGTCACGGGATCCACCATCTATTAACTGGCAGGCACTACACTAAAGGCCGACAGCTGAACTCTCCTTATCACAGATATATTATGTGTCCATCTTAACCAATCGGAAGTGCTACAACCCTTCACAGATCGCTCAAGAGTACAACTCGGCCAATAACTAACTCCTTAAGTACCACTGATCCCTCTAATGAACATAAGTCATAGTCCTACTATGACTGAGTCCTCTCTTCCAAATAGAAGCTATGGCCATTATGTTCAAGTCCTGGAATCAGCCCTTAAGGGAGCAATCTCTCTACTTATCCTGCTTCGGGAAAGGAGTGAATTCCATCTTGTGGATTGAGTTCCCAGATCCCAGATCAGACAAGTCCCCAAAAAGGTAGGCATGTTGAGTTGAAAATCTGGCCACTCTCACCCATACTAATCAAAGGACCACCCTTAAAGGTAGGAGTTTCCAAAACACTCAGGATTGAGGTCGTGTCACCTATGGTCGTTTAGGTGAGATGTAAGTCTCTAGTATCATATATACAAAGTCTAATCATCTCGTGGTCCGGTCTTATACAAATTCTTTGCATAGGTTCCCCCTACTCGCACGTTTCTGGAATGGTCAGGATCTACCATCTATAGTAGTTTACAACACTTGCAAACCTCTACAAAGCGGGCCGTATCCATAGTGTTACAAGGATCATGTATCCTACCTTAATCCTTATACTACAGACCTATTTAGGTTATCACTTACATCATCATTATGTGAAATTACCAACTTGACCCTATATGCATAAGGGGGCCTGTCTGTCACACCTCCTTCCAGATTACACACCTAATCTAGAAAGAGGTGTGAAGATGCTAAACATCACCTCCCTTGATGACATTTAGCATCTTACTAACCAACTTAACTTGTGCTTAAATATGAACAGTTACACAATAATCCTTTAGTACATTTAATTTTTTATTCAACATATTCCATATTACGATATCCACAAAGAAGTTTCACAAACTTTCCATCTCATGTTAAATACAACCAGGAACAAAGTTTAGACATAACAGAAATACTTTTAAACATTACACAACCAAACAACTCTTCTTGTTCCATATTCCCGAAACCATGACACGTAAGGTTCGTGATATGCAAACTATTTACAACAGTGCAGGACCTACAGTGTAGTAGGAGACTCTTATCGTGTGGCAGTAAATAGCTCAACTTGTTTCCGGAACTTTAACGCTACCTGGGGGGAGGGGGGAAACATAAAACATCGAAAGCATGAGTTAATGCCCAGTGACTGGTAATTTAATATAAACATAAGTTATCACTTTCTAAATCATCAATAAAAGTAATTAAATCATACAATAAAACATTGGCCAAGTATAAAAGATTCAACAGCATCTCAACCACGTGCTAATAAAATAGTGGCATGATCAACTCTCATAAGCACATTATAAAACACTCAGTCATTATCAGAAAATCACACCAACTCTATACCCAAATACTCGTTTACAATGGCAGGTTACTCTGGATAAAAAATGCCCTCGTGGTGTAAACCAAATCACAAGGTCATACGTGCACGCAGAGCTGCCTCAAGGCTAAGCATAGATACACACCACAGGCCCAGGTTACTCTGGACTCCCCGGTATACTCTGGCCACATCTGACCCCGGTGGTACCCCCTGATAGCCTAAGTGGCGCTATAGGCGCAGGTTCCTCTGGACTTTCTAGTATACTCTGACCACATCTGACCCTAGTAACCCCTTGATCGCCTGAGCAATGCTACTGAAACACATTCAAGTAGCATAGGAACATAACCATCTCTCGGGTACAAGAATCAGTAGTTTGAAACCATTTCCACAACCATTCAACAACCTTGATTCCACCATCAAGAGGTTTTCATAAAAACCATACAAATCGCAAATATGTAAACTCTTATTTCAAATACATTTTGATAAATCAAGATCATATAAAACCATCGAGAGTTTAGAAATCATGATTTAAACATTTTTGAAATATCAGACAAGTAAATAGATCATGCCATCACATTCCATCAATCATAGCATATTATTATATATAATTAGTTCTATATCAAAACATTTGAAAGTAAACCACGCACTATCACTGGCACGAGCTCCTTGGGTTGTAAGCCTTTTCAACCTCAATTTGGCTCGAAATAAAGTCCCAAGATTACTAGACACTCACAAGAGGTCAAATCAACCCTAAATAGCCCGTAGTGATTCAATGTGACCACTTGAACTCATTTTAACACCTAAACATTCACATTGTGTTCCTTAAGCCCATTTTCCTCACATTACCCAAAATGGCCAAAAAATCATATTTTAATCCAAAAGTATTTATTTTAGGGTCAAAATATTAAGAAAATCGTAATTGGGATTCAAAAATACTTACTAACACCCAAAATGCTAAAATAAGCAATTAGGCACTAGAAATGGGCATGGGCGTGGGCTGTGGGCATGGGTGGGCAGGGTTGGGCGGGCTGAGGCATGCTAAGGGGCACTGGCATGGCAGAAGGCGCGCTGGTGGGGCTAGCAGCCTTAGGGGTGTGGCTGGCCTGCTGCTACCCTGTTCGAAAAAACACCGGTTTCACTTTAACCAACTTTTAACCCAACTTAAAGCAAAAATTTGCACATACTTTCTTCATGAAATATGTTAAGAAACCTTTAAGCTAACTAACCTCAAAATTACAGCTCTTAAATTGTCTTCTAGAGCTCAGAATCTCTCCTGGACTACACCTTACTCGAATTTTCCAGTTTTTCGGGCAACCTACACTATCTTCACGATTTCTCCAGTTTTTCGATCCCAAATCACTTGAGCAGCCCCAAAATACACTCCCAACTCAATACGCTTTAATCTGGTTTAAGCTTTTGCACGAGTATTTTGGGAGAACCATCGCATTCTTCAGACCCTAAGTTTCTGGCCGAAGCTGCACACTTTTTCCTCCAATCAAAGTCCTCCACCCAGCTGCTTGTTTGACCTACTACGTGGCTTGTTATTTATTTTTACAAGAATTATCAAGTTAAATTAATTTTAGATTTTAGCAAATTAATCCAAAAAATTATTTTTCAAATAAAACAACTCCAACACCCCTCTCGGCCAACTTGCATTTCCTACAAAATTGGTTATTTCTTTCCTTGTAACCCTTAGCCAATAACAAATCATGTTCACTATACAAGTGCCCAATCGTGAAGAATTGCTTCAATTATAACATGTATTAATATATTTCTAAAAGAACTTGCATTTGGTAAGTAATTTTCAACTTTAATTCCAACACTTAGAATCAAACTTTCTTAGGTCATATAATCCAAGTTATTCATTTAGGTACATACTAAGCTCACTTATATAGGTTAATGCTAAGTATAAACAAGAGAAAAAAAAAGGACAAGGCTTACACTATCGCTCGAAGTCATTCTCACTCTCGATTCTCGCTTTTGCTCCACATCTCACTGCCCGATTCTCGCTCTCGCTCGCTGATTCTCACTCTTTCTTTCCATCACGCTCCCAGATTCTCGCTCTCGCTCCCTATTGCACTCCCCGAGTCTCACTCTCGCTTCGCAACACGCTCCCCAATTCTCGATCTCGCTCGCTAATTTTCGCTTCCGCTCTCTATCACACTCCTCGATTTGTGCTCTTAACGGAAGAAGAAGACGAGCGTAGAAAAAGACGAAAATGAACGCATGCAAAAGTGAAAACAAAGACGAATATAGACAAATATAAACCAACCAAAATCGGAAGAAGAAGAATGAAGAAAAAAGGAAGAAGAAGAAACACATAAAAAATGAAAAAAGAAAAAAGAGAGAATAAAAAATATGCAAAAGGAAGAAGAGGAAAGGAGAAATAACAAGGGTTAAAATAATTTTATAGGATGATAACATCAACAAAGGTAAATTTTATTCACTCTTGATTTTGGGGTTACTTTTTGCTTGAACACCTATAAAGGGTCTTCTATACAATTATTTCATAATTATAGCGACATAAATTAGATAATTTAAAAAGTGGCTAATAAATATAAAAACTTTCACTTGTATATAGGTTTGGATATTTAAATTTTATTTTGTCTAGATCAACAAAGTCTAAAATGATATTTAGATTTATATCATTTATATATATACACACACTTATTTTGTAAGTATAACCGGTGAAGTTGAGATTGGAATCTATGTAACCATGCTCTATCAGAATAAATGTAACCAACTAAACTTTTATGGAATTAACAATTTAATCATTGAACTTTAGTTTGTAACGATATAATCTCTGTACTTTGAATTTTGCAACAATTTAATCCCTAAGTTTTAGTGTGTAACAATTTAATCATCGTACTTTTCAATTCATAACAATTTAGCCCCTAGCGTAAACAAAATTATCAAAATTAGATGTCAATTTTTATTATTTTATGATGTAGACTTTGTATTTTATAAAATATTGAGTCTCTAATTAGTTTATTTATATAAGAAATCTAATTAAATCTCAACTCTAATTTCTATAATAGATACTAAACTGTTACAAATTTTATAGTAAAGTTTAGGGATTAAATTGTTATAAAATTGGACGTTTATGAATTAAATCATTACAAATCAAAGTTCAAAGACTAAATTTTTAGTCCTATAAAAATGGATGGACTAAACATGATTTTTAACCTAATATAATTGAAATGTGTTTTTTCATAAAAAAAATTCTCCAATAAACTCAAAGAGGAAAAAGAAAGAGAGAAAAAAAAGAAAAAAAGAAAAAAGAAAATCTTTGAGTGAGCCAAATGTAGGCGATGGAAACACAGTTGAGGTAGCTCAAATCCCCCAACGAACAGCCTCGTCCTCTCCGCCCTTTTCTTTTCTTATACTTCTTTTCCATCTCCATTCTCTCTAACAGATCTTCTTCATCTCTCCAATGGTGTCCCCTTTCCTCTCTCGAGCTGCTCTATCCAGCAACACCACCACCATTGCATTTTCCTTCTCTTCCTCACTCTCTTCTCCCCTACCATGGACCTCCTCCCGTTCACTCACCCCATTTCCCGCTAATTCTCGCCGGAGGATCCTTGTCGTTCAGTCCAAGATCCGCGAGATTTTCATGCCCGCCCTAAGCTCCACCATGACTGAGGGCAAGATCGTTTCGTGGGTCAAATCAGAAGGGGACGTTCTATCCAAAGGCGAGAGCGTCGTCGTCGTTGAGTCTGATAAGGCCGACATGGATGTGGAGACTTTCTATGATGGAATTCTCGCTGCTATTGTTGTTGGAGAGGGTGAAACTGCTCCTGTTGGAGCTCCGATTGGTTTATTAGCCGAGACTGAAGAGGAAGTCGCTGAGGCTAAGGCTAAAGCCACGTCTAAATCCGCTTCGGCTCCTGCAGCTGCTGCTTCTCCCTCTCCTCCGCCTCCCTCTTCCAGTCCTGCTCCGGCAATATCTCAGCCATCACCTCCGTCGGATGGACCAAGGAAGATTGTGGCTACTCCTCAAGCGAAGAAGCTAGCCAAACAGCACAAGGTGGATATTGGATCGGTGACTGGTACTGGTCCATTCGGTCGAATTACTCCGGCGGACGTGGAGGCTGCGGCAGGAATTGCTCCTTCGAAGCCTGCTGTAAGCAATGTAGCTTCACCCGTGGCTTCTGAGACTGCTTCAGTGGCTGCCGCTGCTCCATCGAAAGCCGCTGCAGCTCCTTCCAACTTGCCCCCTCCAGTTCCAGGCTCAACGGTTGTGCCATTCACGACAATGCAGGCGGCGGTGTCTAAGAATATGGTGGAGAGTCTCTCTGTTCCTACATTCCGAGTTGGTTATCCGGTGTCCACTGATGCTCTTGATGCGCTCTATGAGAAGGTTCATGGAATATTTACACAATTTAATTGGATTTCGTGTCGTCATCTGCATCTGTTTGGAAATTATTTGACCATTTAGTTGGGATATTACAACAATTTCAGGTGAAACCAAAGGGCGTCACAATGACTGCCCTCTTGGCCAAGGCTGCTGCAATGGCCCTCGCTCAGCATCCGGTTGTAAATGCAAGCTGTAAAGACGGGAAAAGCTTTACGTATAATAATAACATAAATATTGCAGTAGCCGTGGCTATCAATGGTGGATTGATAACACCTGTTCTTCAGGATGCAGATAAGGCAAGTTGATTACATTGTGAATTAATATCCTTGGATGTACCGTGGCATGTTAAATATATCGGTCTCTTGGGTAACTGCTTATTTGTTTTTTATTCATTGCAGTTGGACCTCTATCTACTGTCTCAAAAATGGAAAGAATTGGTTGAGAAAGCTAGATCCAAGCAGCTTCAGCCCCATGAATATAATTCAGGTATTAACACTTCCCTCTCTGTGTGAGAGTGTGTGTTTGATTTTACTCAACCTATGAGGCGGAGTGAAATTGAATAATACTGCCTGCAGGAACTTTTACTCTTTCCAATCTGGGCATGTTTGGAGTGGACAGGTTCGATGCTATACTTCCTCCTGGCCAGGTGAGTAATGAGAGTTAGGCTACTTATACGTAAGCAATGGTTTTTTTTTTTTTTTCTGGTTCCTTTATTTCTGTGTTTTGTGTTGATTATTCCACACTACGTCAGGGAGCTATCATGGCCGTTGGAGCATCAAAGCCGACTGTTGTCACTGATGCTGATGGCTTTTTTAGCGTGAAAAGTAAAATGTTGGTGAGTTCTGTTTCTTCTAACATTTTGTTCCTGTGCTCATCTCTATTTATTATGAATGCTGAATTTAAGGTTAGTTACTGTACAGTCTCTAATCTTAAGAAAAACTTATTAAGCCAATAAACCGTCTAAGCCATCTAAGCCAATAAGACATCTAAACTATACTGAACTGTATTCATGGATGATGATCAACACAATGATTCTCAGTATATTCCAAGTTATCTACTTTAAGGGGGTTCTTGGGTTAAGTAAAGCGTGGGAATAGACATGCCTGTGCTTAAATGTACAGGAACTAGTTTTATTTGCTTGAAAATGACATGCAAGTATGAGATCTGTTAGATGTGATTTTGATCCGTATCCTTTTACTATCTAATATCTATTGATATGTTTTGTATAGTAGTATCCTAACTTGGAGAAAAACAGTGTTAGGATTTCTGGCTTCGACTTTTTCTTGGGTGTTGACAGTGACAGCAGCAAGAATGAGTTCCCTTTGAAAGCCTTTCTTTTTTATTGGGTTCTGCATTCCAAATGCAATTGCAAGTGAAGCTAGAAAGGGAATGAAGAGCCTTTGGTACAGAAGAGGTCAGATTTGTCCTTGCACCCTATCCCAGGAGTCACCACTAGTGCCCAAGGAGAAGTCATTTAGCCTCTATCATTAAGATTCCTTCTGATATTGAGGTTCCATCAAGAAGAGGGAATACAACATTGGCTAATAAAAGCAAGTTTCTTTTCTATGAGAGAAATCTATTTAACCTTCCCAGAAGTCTTCCCAAGAAAGGGTATTTTACCCTCCTTGTGAACATTGATTTTGGTCTTTTTAGGCATAGCCTGCTCGAGATTGGATATCTGCTGAGCAATGCTTCTTTCCTCTAAATGTAATAGCTTCAGTTTGGTTTGTCAGTCTTGAAGCCACTGAATATATGATTTTATGTTGGTTGGTGATACTGAGAACCCTATGGTGGGTGCCCGGCCTAATGTTGGTTTTGGTATACGACACACCTCTGCCTAAACTCATGAAACCACAAACTTACACTCTGTTCTTAAGAATTGGTCATCCATACGTAATATAGGCAAAAGCTTCTTGAATTGGATTGAAGGTGCCAAACTTGCCCCTCTGAACATTATTAGAGATAGCTCCGTACATAACTATGTTGCATATCTCCACGATTCAGAGGTTTGGTAAAATTTATCTGTACTTATGGTAGTAATTTAGTGCAGAGCAATTCTTGTTATTCATTCTATAATTATTTTATTTTGTTCTGGTGTGGTGAGCAAAGCTTCTTATCTAGTGGACGCTAGCAGGAATCCTTTCTAGTGTATAGACGTCTTCTGTGAAACAGAACTGACTGGCAAATTCTGCATTTTGCAGGTGAATGTGACTGCTGATCACCGAATAGTTTATGGCGCTGACTTGGCTGGCTTCCTTCAGACCTTCGCAAAGATAGTTGAGAATCCAGAAAGCCTGACCTTGTAGAAAGTCTTCGTTTGCAAATTTTGAACATCAATTAAAACTTGACTGCAGGGAGAAGGAAAAAGCAAAGTTCTTTTGTTTTTTTTTTTAGCTACGGAGTGACGGAAGTTTAAGTTAAATAGAGCCCCAGAGGAATCCTTTTTGTGCACGAGCTCCTTATTGATACTTTATTTTGATATACTTCATATTTGTTTCTATTTCTAAAAGGTTTGAAGAGCAATAATGAGTTGATTTACTTTTTCTATGTTTGTTGCGTACGGGAATGTAATTGGTAGAAACTCAATGGATGAAGAAAGATGGTTTTATCCATTTGACAAAGATATTTGGCGTTCATGAAACCACAGCCAGCCATTACATGTTGGTTTGTCAAGGGTTTATTTAATTCATGCCTAGAGAACACTACAGTTTCTTAAGCAGCTTCTATAACCTTTAAACTCGTGCCTCTCTGTTTAGATGTTTAAAGAAGTGCTTCAATAGTTTATATTGAAATCATATCCTTCCACTTATCCAAAATTCACCATCTTTTCCCTTTTGCTTTATACTCAAATTGAAAGGTACTGTGACCTTTTAGGATGATTTGTCCGATATTCAGATACAATCTGACATGTTATGAATTCAAATATATATATACAGACAATAACACTAAACAAAATGTGTATTTCAAAGGACAATAGTTATGTTGAAATCATATCCTTCAACCTTTTTTTTGTTACCAACTCTGTTGAGATGAGCTGCTTTGCTTAGACAGGATTAGTGAAGAATCAATTGTCTACAGGAGGTGAAAAGTCACCAGTCCAAGGTGATCTTCCTAGAAATGTAAAGCTTGTCAATATATTCTATAACTGGACCCGAAGCATCGATATACCTTCTCATTTTCTTCTGTGCCGACTGATCTGTAATGGTGAAAAAAGTGCTGTAAATTTACTTGTGGATACAACATATTTAGTGCTATAATTAGGAAGAGTAAATGAAATGAGCATACTGGTCTCGTTAAGCTTTATTAGAAGCTGCTCCCTTGTTGGAAGAGTATACATTCCAGCAGAAACGGCTGTTCTAACTGTCCAGCTGTGGTAGGGTGCACAAACTTGGGTATAAGCTGTTGAGGCAGCTTCCCTTAACGAGTATTCACTAAAGACACAAGCGAAAATCTAAGTTTACCCCTTTTCAATATTCAAATAAGTTACGGCCAAAGCTCGAGTTAGTTGGCACAAGTATGCGTTGACGACCAAGAGGTCTTTAGTTTGAATATTTCATTCCATTGTACTAAAAATATTCAAATAAGTTATTGGGCTTAGTTGACACAAGTATGTACTAACAGACCTAGTGGTTCGAATTCCTCATCCTGTTATACTAAAAATATTCAAATAAGTTATGGCCTTTGCATTATTCACCAATGTCAACTTTCAAATTGGTCATGGAAAATCTAACAAGTGGGATGTAAATTTGAACGCCGTAAACTAGATATAACTCAACTGATTTAGGCATAATCAATCAAAGGTTCAATTAATTTAGGCATATGTTATCAATCAAAAGGTTAGGAGTTCAGAGAGAGAGAGAGAGAGAGAGAAATGGTATGACGAGGTTTAAATAAAATCTCATGTTTTGATATGATGGTAGAATTGCTACTATTCAAGTTTTTTCTCCTGCAAACAATATTACATTACATTAGAAAAGATGAAAGTAGAATTTGATCCCTGATGCCTGCCTATATGAACTACGTTAGGAGAACAGGTCAAACGAAGGATCAAAACATAACTACAAAATCAATTTTTCTTTAAAAAGGGTGAGAAAATTCATCACTTGGTCGTTTGTTCATTTGGTGAGGAAACATGCAACAAATTTAGATGAACTTCAAAGAACCATTGACAAAAAAGGAAATGATTTTCACTGCAGAGTTCAGACATTAAAACATTCAGAGAAATTCCCTAGTGAAACCATAACTTCCATCTTTGATTGCATAAAGTAAGAGAAAAAGGGTTACAGAACTTACTCAGTGGACATGAACTGTTCAAACAGAGCTCTAACAAGGTCCAATCCTTGCCGAACTCGACGCAGATTGCGAGTATGGCTTCCGGGCGTTTTTACTGTATCATTTGCAATATCAGCATCAAGTATTGTATGCAATGTCTCGTGCTTCTTGGAAGCTTCCACAAGATCACGCACCTGAAAGAAAAAAACCATCAAGATGGGGTGATTCCATTTGAATTCCAAAGACCATTCATCATTCAAATTTCAATCTATTTGCAACTTAGGTAAAGAAACGAAATAAAAGATGAAGAATTAGAGGAATATAACCTTGGAGACGTACTCTAACTCAGCGAATTTGAAGGCAAGGCCAAGAGAACTGAAAAGTACAGAAACGAGAGAACAAGCATCACAAAGCGTATCCAATCGGAGTTCTTGAGAGGAATCTTTCAAAGAATTTACTAATTTGGCAAGCCCTTCGAAGGACTCGGCTATGGCAGTAAGAGGGGTCGCACCATCATCCATTTTTATGCGCCCTCAAAATCCACCGCCACACCCACCACCATTATACATAAAAGTTTTCACAGGGTCATTGGAAACTTCAGAGAAATGGAGACACTGAGAGAAGAAAGTGATGGGAACCCTGTTGGGAATTTGCAAGTAATGCAAAGAATTTCAACTTCGCTTTTTTCTTCTGTGAAGAATCTATCGTTGAAACTGGGGAATTGAATGAATGTTGCCTTTTATTTTCTTCTTTCGTGGGTTTGGGAAGTTGGGAAGTTCGCTACGGATGCGGTTTGTCCAACAGAATTTTGAAAATTTTGAAACGCTGAATAGAGGAGAGAGAGAGAAAAGAGAGAGAAAGTGGTGTATGGTCCATGAAGGTGTACCACTAATTTCCCGTTATTTCAGTTGGAGAACTTGTTAGAAACTTGGGACATGCTGAATTATCAGCGACACGTCTCTCCCATCTTTGTACTTGTCAGTTACCAAATTAATTTTCTATACAGATGTCGATCAATGATCGTTTGGCATTCTCGTTAAAAGTGAGATGCATAAGTTAGATTCGTTAACACCGTTAAAGATTTAAAAACGTGTCAAAAATTTAAATAGTCTATAAATTACAAGTCAAAATTCAAAATTGCCAAATATCTCCGTCCAGATCTGGAAAGATACAAGAAACCTCCAAGTCGAACAGACCACAGATGACCGTTCAAATAAATTGCCAAAACATAAATTTTAATTGATTTTTCAGACTTTCATTCTTAAACAAATGGGGAAAGAGACTTCTTTGACCAAATATTGGATGCAATCGTTGTACGGAAAGGATTTCCAAGTATTATTGAAATTTACGTCGGATCACAACCGAAATTTTAAAGCGAGGGACATAATATATGAATGTAACTGATGTAAACGGTAGTACCAAATGGGATGAGATAAATCATTCTAACTCCCCAATGTCCATTTATAAAAGAAACATAATTAATTTTGGATTCAGATATAATGATAAACCTTTTTGTAACTTCTGGACAAAAGAAACACTCTTTATCTAAGAAACACTCTAGTGTGAAATTTAAAAATAGTTTGGATTCATGTACTGTATATTTGAATAAAGTTAGTATAATCGTATTGATTTTTCAACCACAACAGATCAATGTGTTTGATCCTTTAGCCCAAGTGATCACTGTCAAAATTATAGAATCCAATTTCGGTAAAAGAAAATTGCCGACCAAAAAAGGACGGAGAAAACAAAGAAAATGTCAAGGGAAAAAGAGAAAGAGAGTCAAGTAAAGGGATAGAAGAAAAAGAAAAGAAAGTAGAAACTAAAATGACAAGGCTCGAAGTATTGAGTTGCGAATTAAAAATAAAAAAGATAAAACGCATCTTCACATCTATGTTCACAGCAAACACAATTCACAATGTTGCCAAAGGCGAAAAAAGATAGACAGAGATTAAGAGGGAAGCACGACGGATAAATACAGATTCCTTTCTTTTTTGTTTTGATGTTGGATTCGCTGTCTTTTTCATATACTTTTTTGTTTTCGTTTTGGGGTTTATTAAAATCGGCAGGGGAATGGCCTAGTTCTGATTACCCTCAAATTCGTGGATATGATCTAAAAGGTAGTTGGCAGCCATTTCCTCGTTTTTGTTGCAGGCGAAGAAAACCTCCACGACTAGACCTCTGTCGAAACCCATATCCTCAAGCTGTAGGGAAACGAACACAAATAAATATCAACAATAATATAGTAATCGCAAATATCAATTATGAAACCATCCTTTCTTTTGAGTTAAAATTGGTTTATTCGAAGTTCGTCTCTATTTGGTGCATTTATATAAAAGTGTCTAGTAAGTCTCACAACTTTCAAGTTTATATTTACTTGGTCCTTAAACTTTAAAAAGTATTTTATAGAATCTTAATCTTTCAATTATTTGAAAATAGGTCCCTATATGTTCAATTGTGTCTAATAATTCATTGATTTATTAGATGTTTTTTTTTTAAATCCGGACCCTACTATTCATAAAATTGGAAGTTCAAAAAGAAAATAAAGTTCAATTTTATATTCACAATAGATTGGTTAACTTTTGAAATCTTAAAAGATATTGGAGACCTATAAGACATAAAATTAAAAGTTTAATGACCTATTAGACATTTTTAGATATTTTTAAAGTTCAAAAACATATTAGAACAGTTTTTACATGGATAAGACACAAACTTGAGAGTGGACTTCCCTTGTAATTTAACCAAATCCACCCTAATTGATAATTGGTAAATGAAACATCGCAATCATATATATATATATACAAACGTACATACATATATAGAATTCTCTCTAAAACAGTACTGGAGAAGGTAAACTAACCCGTTGAATGGCTTCACGCTCCTCTGGAGTTACAGTTATAGCCTGCGGCATAGCCTCAGCAAGTTGCCCGAGTATATTCCTGAACAAGTTTTTAGATATTATTCATTAATAAACTTCCATCTTTGTTTCAAAATGAGAAGTGAGATAAAAAAGCCGAACCCTTCTCCTTCAAGGGGCTCATTGATCAAGCGGAGGAAGTCAGGTTGATGATCTTGAATAAGCCTAATCAGCTGAGGATTTTGTTTACCCAACTCTTGAAGCATAGGCTGAAACAAAATCAAGGAAAGGAACCCGTGAAAATCAAAGTAATGAACCTCAAATTTAGAAAAAGATATGAATAGCAGTAGATGAAGAACCTGGAGTATCTGAGGGTTAGCTCGCACCATTGCTCGCAAAGCTTGGAACTGAGATAGGAAAAAAACACATTTTCAGAGGCGGGCACAACATATAAAGCGAATGTGCCGGCTTGGGAGAATTAGGAAAGAGAGGAACCTGAGGACTATTTCGTAGAAAATCAAGACTGCCGGAACCAACAGCTCCTGAAGCTATATTAGGCACACCCTGAAGTAAAAACGATTAGGTTCGTAAACTTGCAAGTTTTAAAAAAACTAGAGAATCGTTTGAATTTAACTTTTCCTGACAAACTTGACATTCAAACAAGCCTCTCAAGTTGCTTAATTTATCTTTTCCTACCTGAGGAAAGAGATCTAATGGATTAGCATTTGGGCCAGTTGATGGCACAGATGCAGGTTGGGCTGACTGTGCAGATTGAGCAAGAAGGGTTGGTTGCCTGCACGGTAGACGGAACTCGAGCAGGTGGGGCTTCAACTTGTTCAGGTATTCCCTATATATGAGATAGTTTTGTTCAGACAATACATTCTGAACCAATTAAACTTGGAGATAAAAGTCTGACCATTCACAATTCAATCACTACACAAGAGCATCAAGCAATAGCAACTACAATTACAAGCTCAAGGTCCATACCCCAGCTGAAGGAAAACCTCAAAAAAGAACTGGCTAAAATATAATGAGACAAGAAAGAATAACAGTAGAACTGGAACAATAACAAAAAATAACGCCTGCAGGTAGACTTACAGAATAAAGGTAATCAACAGCCCTTTCTGGATTATTGTAAGCAGCACGAAGAGCTCGAACAACAGTGTCCCTATCCCAAACACCTTCGCCCATGTCAAGTATCTGTTGGATAGTCTCCTCCAAGTTACTACCAGCAACCAGGTTAGAAGCTGCTTGGCTGTAGACATCAGATTCTGGCCTGTGTTTCACAATGTAATAGAGGAAATTAAGAAGAACTTGAACACTGAAAATAGAGACACAGAAACCCTAGCATGGATATGGAATATGAAAAAGCATCAAGGGAAGGGCAGAATTCCTCACAAAACAGTGGCTGCAGGAGCTGGAGCTGGAGCTGGAGCTGCAGCTGCAGCCGCAGCCGACGCGGGAGCAGGAGGAGAAGAATCAGTAACAGCAGCAGGCCTGAAATAAAGATCATTGACATAATCATAAATGCTCGTAGAGCGATTATTCTGGAAAGATGTAGTGAAAGACAGCAGTAAATCTAGACTCACAATGCTGAAGTTGGAAGAGGAACTTCAGAAGTTGACACTGGAGTGGCAGCAGGTGCAGGGGCAGTGCTCTGTGGTGCCTGCAAGTAGGTCATTATCATACTATATCTCCAATTTTTCTCTTTATTTCTGTTTTCCACAGTAAAATTAGTAGTAAACACAATATTTTATGGGTATAAATAACACAATTGAAGAACGCTGCTTAACTCCAACAGATTGGTAACAGCATGGTTTGAATGCCATTATTTGGAGATAATCACATGTTATGGTACATCAATTTCTTCAAAACAAAACATTATGCATCAGTATTAAAACATCACATTGTCATTGTCAATAATGTAAATACTTGGAGACAGATTTATTTGTCCACTACTTTAAGAAATAAATATGAGTTATTTTTAAATAATAATAATAATAGAACACCTTATAGTCTTAACATAGAGTAATCGATAAATTCATTCAATCGTGTGAAAATGGCCAACCTCCTTGAGAAACAGGTATAACTATTAGCTAACTAAAAGAAGTACAAAAAACCAAAATTAAATACTGAAAAGCTCGAACTAGAATTTGATATTAGAATCCAACAGACTCGGAGGAAAAAACCGAAAGGAAAAAAAGAAAGAAAGAAAGAAAGATAAAAACAAGATAAAAAAGAGAATCAAGTCACCACCATTACCACCGGCCAGTAAAACATATAATTGTTATTCCTTACCTTTGCTACTGGCGCAGCTTGTGTGGTAGAAGATGTCCCACCCGATGAACTTTTATTCTACATACAAAAAGTAAGGGGGGAAAATATATATTCATTTGAAGCAAAACAAAACATAAAGATAATAGAGAGAAATAAACAAAAGGGTTCACACTTTAACCTTATAACTCAAGGACACAATTGTACAACCTACAGAACAGAGCCTGTTCAAGTAAGGTGATGGTTCACACTTTAACCAATAAGTAAAAGTCGCAATATGATCTTCTACAATTATACATATCAAGTTTTTTGTTGTCACTCCACATTCAAGTGCAGACAACAGGAACAGTGCTGTGCAACTTCATAACATCCAGGCAGAAACACTCTGTTCCATGTTAGTGTTGACAGCTCCTAGCACGACCTCTAGACTACCAATTTGTAAGCCGCCCTCTCAAGGCAAGGTAATATACAGCGTTTGTGGGACATTTCCCCAAATCGATAGTAAACAGTCTTCCATCTTCATAACACTAAAAGAACATGTACAGCCAAGTGTTTCCTAACTATTGTTCTTCCTAACAATCATTTAACTCAATATCTCTTTTTGTTTCAACAAGGAATCAAGCTTTTCTTTGGTAATAATATTAATCTCCTATCTCCCAAGAATATACTATTTACACAATCCTTCCTATTAAAAAAAATAAATCAATCAACTTCATTACCTTTGTTAACATTATTACAATAAAACTATTTTCTGCAACTTTATTTTCTTCCAGTGTTGAGCTATCTTTAAGGACCTTCCCTTGATGGATAAGCATCTGCTGTGCAGCAGGGTAAACATCAGCACCCTGAACAGTTTCTATGTTTTTCTTCACATCAGCAACCTAAGAACCAAGAAAAATCAGTTTCCGTAATAAAAAAGGCAGAAGGTATACATGGTGGCACAAAAAATAATAAAAAGTTAAAACCATGTGCTTTAAAAAAATTACCAAAATTAAGAATAAACGAATTTTGTTGGTAATTCTTCCAATAAATGTAGGTTTCTACATAAAACAAAGAATGATTAAGGCTTTGTTTGGGATTGATTCTGGAGGAGCTAAAAGTGATTTGGTTAAACAAATTATTAATTAATCTAAAGAAATCACTTTTCAAATGACATTGATTCATAAATACTTGTTAACGTGGCTTTCAGGATTGACTTTCTAAAAAATCTGATGACTCCTCTAATTAACTTTTCAAATTCCCATTTTATCCCCTTTTATTCTACATTTTCACTTTTAAGTTTGAAATTTACCAAACGCTTAATTACTAAAATTCTAGAAGCATATTTGACAACGATCATTTTAGAAGCTACAATAATCCCAAATTAAGCCTAATGCAGCAACCTTACCCAAATTCTAGAGCACTAACGCCATATTCTTGAATAGTTTAGTTGTTACAGGACTCTACATTGGGAATTTTGTTGCCAATGTTGGTTATTCTACTACATCAATGTCAGTTAAGTAAAATATAAATATTCAAATTTAATTATGTAAATATTTGAAAATTTGAAATTTACTCTTTAAAGTTTAGTCCATGGTTTTAGAACAATTAATAATATAAACTAGTCTACCATTGAGATTAGAAGATGCAGTGAAATAAATGAATGTGCATGTGATTCCTTTCATACAAAAGATAAATGTATCATTTTTAGAAAAAAAAAAAAAACACACACACACTCAAATAAAATGATAAAGCAAATGATCATATATATTTATACAGCTTAATTATCAAGTAAACATTTAAATATAGACATAGTGGCAAGTAAATTAATAAGCACAATTATCAGGGGTGACTTCCAAGCCTCTAAAAATTCCAAAATCGAAAAACGAAATCAAAATGCATGACCACCCATCTAATTTGGAGGGGGGAAAAAGTGAGGTAGGCCTTACATAGGCTCAACTCATTTCCTGGAATTACATTTGAATAATTCTTTCAGTGCTTGCCCATGGTACAGTGACTAGATATCAAGAGACACGACCATCATATGAGACAGGCATATGTTAATTGAGAAATCATTCGTGGGAGAGGAGTAATATGAATTGACAAATGTGGATATGAAAAAACTACTGTATTTAGACTGGCATGTGTTCTGAGAAATCATTTGTGGAACTGGAGTAATGTGAATTGGCAATTTAGATTCAGGCCATAACTACACTTGTTGGAGTTGAGAACAACTACGGAAACTAGCATGTTGCATGAGAAGTTATTGGCTTTTATGCATGACAGAATCCTTGGAGACTGTTGAAAGCAGTGAACACCAAGTTGCTCCTTAATAGTTATAACTCATGTGGTATTTGAAGGCACTTTGGGATGGGAAAGGGTTGAAAAACAAGATTAGGACAAAAGTCTAAACAGTTGACTCGATAGAATTAGGAATTATGGAAGAGGCTTAAAATGGCAGAGGATTAAAAATTATCTTCCCGTGCAAGACGGGAAATCATGGGTGAAACTTGTGCTCACTCATCAAGGTTGTCAACTCATGACTTCCAGACATACCTAATATGTGGAACCCCACTACGTAACACAAGGAAGAAGGTTGAATGACAATGGTTTGACAAGACCCAAATTACAAAGCAAACTCCTCGTCCAAGAGATCGTTAGATGCTCAATTACAGAGTAGGGCTTTGCTTCAAGTACAAAAAGAACTTCATCTTTACCCTTTAGGATTATATGCAAAATAAGTATTTGCAAAAAATATTAACTAGTTCCACGAGAATGCAAAGAGGAGATAAGTCAGACACAAATGTGATAGTTCTTGAAGTTCTATAATGGGATTGAATCACTTCACAACATGATGATCAGTTCAAAGGAAAACTACAGTGGAGAAAATATTTTATCGCTGGGCCACATAGTTTCATCACTCAAAGTCTGACCAGTCACTGAAAAATCAAGAAGGGATCAAAAAAATAATTATCACATAATTAATTGTGCTAGAACCAAGAGGAAAATAGGTGAGTATTAGTGTTGATGAAATCAACAAAAGGTAGTAAGAGAAGTCTAGCTCACAATATTAACATATTTATTTAGAGTTGCAAGAACGTTATGTTTTTTTATACTCAATTTAGACTTACAGGAATAGTTTGTTAGTAGTCTAGTGTTCTCAAAGTTCCTCAACGATGCTCCTTGTTTAAAACTTTAAATACATTGGTGGTTATTTTTAGTTTACTTATGATTAGGAGGGGACTGATGCCTTATCCTTTCTTTCCTTTACTGAATATTTGAATAACAATTGAAATAGATCTTATCCATTCAAAGATTCTCCTGTGTTTACTCATCAAATTACTCTTAAACCCTGCCTTCTTTGTCTACCATGTGGTTTCGGATTTAATATATCATTCACAAAATACGAGCAGCGAAATCACTTATGGTCCAAGTCCCCATGGTAAACGATGACAACAGCTGTGAAGTGAATTGTGTGATTGAGTTAGTAGGCACGCACGTGTTACATTAACTACGCAACTCAATGCTAATGACAACAATAACAATCTAAACCTCTAGCGCAAGAACTACTTAATAATTTACAAGAAAATAAAAATAACAACAAACGAACAATCCAGAATTAGTGCAGTAACAACGACGAGCAAGATTCAAATTCCAAATCACAATTCAATTTGATCGCACAAGAAGCGGCAATTCAACAACCAAGACAACTAACTACCATCGCGTAAACCCTAATTACACTTCAATTGGAAGTATAGCACATACCGGAATCCAAAACCTAGTTGGAGAGTCTCGATTCCGAGTCACGGTCTTAATGCAAACGATTTAAAACGAAAAACAAAACTGAAACCGATGAAGAAAGTAATCTGACCGTATCTGCAGGCTGAACTTCGATTTCGAAGTGCGAGCCCTTGAGAGTCTTGACAAAAATCTTCATCTTCGGAAATTGATCGCTGCCTTCGCGAAGATGCAAGACCACAGCAGCAGGTCCGACGCCGGAATCGAGAGAATTATGCTAATACCCTAGAGCGAGCAAAGGATTCGAACGACGGTAACCGAAAGCGCAAGTAAAGAGAGCAAGAAGGATTGGATCAGAATTCCGTGGTTTTATATAAGGGAGGTAAAATCCATGATCACGCGCTAGTTGGCACGTTAAGAAAACGCTCTTTGATAATTATAATGGAAAGAGAGCGCGTGGCAGATCGAGTGATGGAAAAGATTGTGGTTATGGTTTGATGATGAAAGCTGGAAATATGAGTAGATTTTTGCATTTCGTATCCGACGTGGCCTTCGACTTCGAACTGTGCGTTTTCTGTAGTCTGATATCACCGCTTGATTCGTTGGATTATGTTTCCTCATAAATTCATGGCCATTTTTTTGAAAAAAAAAACTAAACAAATGGTTTTTGAGAATTTCCAAATTCGTTTCTTTCATATAATTCAACCTCCAATTTTGAGGTGGATAACACAAATTTTATAATCGAGTTAAATTTATTTTGGCATTGTAAATTTAGTTTGGAAAATTTTAAGAGGATATTTGGAGCTTTGGCATAAAATATATTCTAGTAGATTAAAATAGCTCACTTAGTGTTAGAGACGTGTGTTGGGAGTAAGAGTTATTTTAACTATCAGTTTTGCTATTGTAATACTTCTTTACAATTCAGTAGTTAAAATAAAAACTCTTCCTCTCTCTAATATTATTGAAAATAATTTTTGGACTTAGACCCATAGGAAAAGTCAAGAGAGCGGGAAGTTTTGTCCCACATGGATGATTTAGAATTGCTTAGAGGGTATAAATACCAAGGCATTCTAGATGAGAATTCAAAGTGAGTTGGTGGTGGAAGTATAACCTTTTCACCACATGCGCACGCCATCGCTGCTGCTGTCCATTGGTAACTGTTAAAAAATTAAATTTTTATTACTTATCCTTTTATTTATAAATTATTTTTTTTTAAGTTTCTGTCTGTTGGATTTTGTCCATTATCTCTCTGTTGGAGATTTTGTCCATTGAGTTTTTGTCCATTGGTTTCCATCCGTTAACGACCTTTCGATTTCTGCCTTTTCACCTTTTCGATTTCTGCCCTTTCCTTTTCATCCGTTGGTGTCCTCCTCTCCTCTACTATATAATATTGTTCCGATCTTGAAAGAGAACATACAAGTGAATTTTATTCTTCCTTTTCCACTTGATTTCCACTATTCTGAGCAACATTCTCATCAGTTCTAGTCCTATTTTCTGACGAGTGCATGCCTGAATTTGGAGGATGCATTAACCTTGGGGAGCAACCGGCATAAGCGATTAACACCAAGGTCGCGTCATATTTACTTTCAGGGCAGTGGTTCTTCCATGACATAGCAACTTTCGTGACATTTATCTCAACAATCTGAAAGCAAATATCATAGATGTCGATCAAGAATGGTAAGATTCTCCTTGATCTATCCAAGCTCAAACCACTAGACGAAGCACATTATCGTTGTTGGTCTCAGAAATTATTGATCTTCTTCGAGCAGTTGGAGATTGATTACGTCCTCACCACAAAAGTGCCTACCGAAAGAGTGAGCACTACCTTTGATCCAGAATCCTCTGTTCAACCCATTGATGTTTCTGATCAATCAAAACAGTCTGCAATAGATCCTGATAAGTACGAAAAAGACAACAAAACAGTCCATGGCCATCTGCTGAATCATATGACAGATTTAATGTTCAATTTGTTCGTGGTCCAAAAATAAACAAGGTAATTTGGAGTACATTAGAGCCCCGATATGGAGGAGATGATGTTGGTAGCAAAAAGTACGTTGTTGGTAAATGGCTACAATTCCAAATGACGGATGAGAAACCGATAGTAGAGTAGATACATGAGTATGAAAATTTGGTGGTAGACGCTCTGGCCGAGGGCATGAAAATGTGTGAGATTTTACAAGCTAATGTGTTGTGTGAGACATTTTCCTCATCTAGAGTGACTACAGAAATCATCTGAAACACAAAAAAAAGGATCTGACACTACTAGAGTTGATCGGTCACATGCACACAGAAGAAGTTAATAGGTTAAAAGATGAGCTAATTTTTGGAAATCTAGATTCAGTTAATGCTAACTTGATTGAATCTTCTGCTGTTAACAAAGATAGGTCCAAAAATCATAAGAATCAATATGGAAAAAATAATTCTTCTCAGAAGAACGGACATCGTAGAACTGCTTATGGGAAGATTGAAAAGAAAAAACTTATTTCCTATGTCTACAGGAAACTTGGATACAAATCCTATCAATGCAGTCAAAGGAAAGGAAGGTCAAATCAGCAACCCGCACCACAAGCTAATCTTGTTGAACAAGATGACGTAATTGCTAATGTTGTGGAAACAAACCTGGTGGAAAACAAAACTGACTAGATACTTGACACTGGAGCTTCGAGACATTTCTATTCAAACTGAGAGCTCTTCCATGACTACGAGAACACTATTGACGAAGAATGTGTGTTCATGGGTAACTCGGGCACAACAGAAGTGCTTGGAAAAGGGAAGGTTCTTTTAAAATTAACCTATGGAGAAACTTTATCCTTAAGTAATGTATTGTATGTACCTTCCTTATGTAGGAACTTGGTATCATGGAGTATATTGAATTGGGTTGGGCTTGATTGTCCTAGGAGTTGATAAGGTCGTCCTCATAAAAAACTGAAACTTTGTTGGTAAGGGATATCTTGCTGATGGTCTTTTTGTACTAAATACTGTCTCTATTTCAAATATGATGAATGCAAGTACTTCTAATTCTACTTACATAGTTGAGTCTCTTGATATGTGGCATACTAGACTAGGTCATGTGAATATTGCATCAGTTAAGAAACTTAAAGATTTAAAATTGATTAATGCATCTGAAACACATGAAACTATTAAGTGTCCTGTTTGTGTAGAAACAAAGTTTATCAAGAAACCTTTTAAACCCTTCACATCTAGAAATACAAAATTACTATAATTGATTCACTTTGATTTAACTGATTTTAAAAACACCACAAGTAGAAGTGAGAAAAATTACTACATTTCTTTTGTTGATGATTTTTTTAGATATACTCAAAATTATCTTTTTAAAGACAAAAGATGAAGCTGGTAGTATGTTTCTGAAATATAAAGTAGAAGTAGAGAATCAATTAGATAAGAAGATTAAGAGATTAAGATTAGATAGAGGTGGTGAATATAGTGATAATACACTAAAAAAAAATTGTGAATCAAATGACATTATTCATGAATTTATTGCTCCTTATTCACCACAACAAAATGGTATAGCATAACGTAAAAACAAATCTCTTAAGGAAATGATGAATGCTATGTTGTTAAGTTATGGATTGTTTGATAACATGTGGGGGAGAAGCTGTGCTTTTTGCCTGTTTTATTCTTAACAGAGTACCTCATAAGAAACTGGATAAGACACCTTACGAATTCTTAAAAGGATATGCACCTAATCTCTCTTATCTAAGGGTGTGGAGATGTTTAGCGAAGGTTCCATATCCTGCATTCAAGATACCTATGGCAGGATTTAAAACGTTTGATTGTGTGTTTATTGGTTATGGACAAAGTAATGCTGCATACAGATTTATGTACTTGAATGATAGATATGTGTGTGAATATAGGGATGCAAAATTTGTGAGCATGTTTTTCCTTTGAAATAGGGAAACACTGAAATTGTTAAAACAACTAACTATGAGAATCATTATGTTTTCATACCTTCCTTGTCTAATATTATGCATGATATAGCTTCTAGTAGTATGTCTGACATTGTAAATGTTAACAACACGGATAGAATGTCTGTTATAGAACCAAGAAGAAGTAATACATAAAGAGAACTGAGAAAAATTTTGGTCCTGATTTTTAACTATTTTTTTAGTTAAGAGGTCAAATAATATTGACTATCAGTTTGCATGTATGTACTTTATAGATGAGGATTCTAAATCTTACCAAGGAGCCTTAAGTTTTGTAGACTCTTCTAGCTTATGGAGGGAAGCTATTAAGAGTGAATTTTATTCTCAAATCATGAACCAAACTTGGAACTTAGTAGATCTTCCAAAAGAAAAAAAAAACCTATTAAGTGCAAGTGGATTTTCAAAAGGAAAATGAGGGCAAATGGTTCGATTGAAAGATACAACGCTAGATTGGTAGTAGTAAGGTATACACAAAAACAAGGTGTTGATTATTTTGACACGTATTCCCCTGTAACAAAAATAGCTACTATTAGGGTCTTGATTGTGTTAGTTGCTATCCATGAACTTTTAATTCACCAGATGGATGTAAAAACAGAATTCCTCAATGGTGATCTAGAAGAAGAAATCTATGTGGTACAGTCTAAAGGCTATATAGTTGCCTGTCAGGAAAACAAAGTATGTAAACTAAAAAAAATCTCTTTATGGTATTAAACAAGCTCCCAAACAATGATATGAAAAATTCAATGATACTTTGATAAACAATGGTTTTAAGGTAAACTCTTCAACTACGTTGTTTATTCAAAGTTGTTTGGAGCTGAATGTGTGATTATATGTTTGTATGTTGATGATATGCTCATCTTTGGAACAAACATAGAGATGATACAGAATACTAAATTGTTATTATCTTTCCATTTCGAAATGAAAGATTTAGGGGAAGTTGACGTAATACTTGGTGTTAAGATAAGGAAAGTATTTCTTATGATGATCCTTCTGTAAGAACTTCTTATGATGCTAGTACAAGTCTTAAGAAAAATAAAGGTAATTATGTATCTCAGTCTGAATATGCAAAGATTATAAGTAGCGTTATGTTTTTAATGAACTATACTAGACCTGGTATTGCATATATTGTTAGTAGATTGGGTGGATATACACATAATCCTGATAAGGATCATTGGAGTGTTCTTTGTCGTCTATTAAGATATCTTTAGAGAACCGTGAACTATTGTTTACATTTTAACAAATTTCCTACTGTATTAGAAGGTTATTGTGATGCTAACTGGGTATCTGATAATGACGATATCAGTTCTACAAGTGGTTATGTTTTTTTTACTCGGAGGAGGAGCAATATCATGGAAGTCTACAAAAAAAGACTTGCATAGCTAGATCCACTATGGAATTAGAATTTATTGCTCTAGAACTAGTAGGATAAGAGATTGAATGGCTTAGAAGCCTACTAGGGGACGTACCATTGTATGGGGTATCAGTACCAATATCTGTGCACTGTGATTCACCGGCTGCCATAAGTATTGCCAAGAATAGTGTATATAATGGCAAAAGGAGATATGTACATCTTAGACATGGAGTTGTGAAACAATTGTTAAAGGGAGGAATTATTTCCTTGGATTTTGTGAGGTCTGAGTAAAATTTGGCTGACCATTTGACCAAAGGCCTAACAAGAAAAATAATTTTAGAATCATCAGTAAACATGGTGCTTAAATCCTAATAGGATTTTATAACCCTTTATCTGAGTAGTCTATTGTGATAGACTTAATAGTCAATAGCCCTTCATTTGGGTGGTCCCAGTACAGACTTGATGGAAAGAACTAAAACCTTCTAAAGTTCCATAGCCCCTCTTTTAGGTGGTCCTGTTATGGACTTGATGGATGAGTGTAAAATCTTCGTAGCTCAGTTTTGAATGGTTTATCTTTGACATACTTGATAAAATAAGTCCTAGTATGAACTAGACGCGAAGTTTTCATAGCTCGGTTTAGAGTGGTTGATAAGCCTTTTATTTAGAATTATAAGGGTTAATAAGTAGAAAATGCGGTGATAATACTTAGAATTTGCGAAAAATTGAGTTTTTCATCGATTAGTACCTAATTCCTCACTGACCCCAATATTATGCGTTACTCCATGCCAAAGTGTCTATTTTTGTAGCCATCGCAGGAATCAAACGCATGCGTTGGAAATAAGCAATCGCAGACAAACGCATGCACTGAAGCTAGGCGATCGCAAAGAGAAACGCATGAACTGAAAGTTGGATCACATGCGTCTATCGCATGGAAGTTGTGGTGATCGAATGCGTCCATCGCATGGAAGTTGCGGTGATCGAATGTGCCCATCGTATGAAAGTTGCGGTGATCAATTGGAAATTGCAGTCACGGAGTGACAATTATAATAGAAGGATGATCGCAAGATGGGTAGAACGCGTTGATACTTCAGTTGAATCAAGCTCGGACGTATACTTTGGGAGTATCAACAAGATAAGACGATGTGACATTGCCCATTCCACGACAAAGGCAGCAGTGAGACATAACGCAGTCATGATAGCTGTCGGCGTTTAAACTGTATAAATAGCCCTTTGGACCTTCATTTCAAGACATCCGAACTTCTGCCTCAAGGCAGAGGTTTGCGATCACAGATAAGAGCTTAAACAAGATTTTCAGTGAGAATTCTTCACCTCTCCGAACCAGACCGAGTGACGTTCGGAGCTTTCGTCAGAGATAGAGCTTGAGAGAGACATCTCCACCATTCATCCATGGCATCACCGGCAGCCTTGACGCAGAGTCCTTCATTTCTCTTCTAACCTTTATATTGTATTACATTTTAGCTTAAGATATTAAGACATTTTGTAATCAATGCATATCTTGATTCCTTCATTGTCGTCTTCTTCATCATCTTTATCTCTATCATTGTTTATCTTCAGCGTTTATTTATCAAAGGCGGTTGCATACTTAATTGTGTAGCCTAGAGATAGGATGCATATAGCAACCCATCGAGAGGTGTACAGTGTGCGAGTATAGTGAGTTAATCCTCTTTTCTTGGTGAAAGGCTGTAGCAATGCTTGTCTATGGGATGTTGCAATGCTTGTCTATAAGTTAAATAGCCGCGTCAAACTACTTGAGAAGGTAAGAGATGGAACGCACTAAAGTAAAGTATGCATTGTTCCTAGAGATAGGCACAATCTTATGTTCAATGCAACCATGCACTATAGAGATATAGTCATGCGGCTAACCACCGAGAGGTGTGCGATGCGTTAGTGTGACGAGCTGGGATTACTCGAGCGATTTAAGATAATAAACATTACTATGCGTTAATGGTTGTTGTGTATCTACCTATTCTCATCGCAAGTCTTCTATTGCTCAATCTATTTAGTTAGGAGTAGAAGTAGTGTGTAAATCCATTAAACTTTCTTCGTTTTATTTTTATTCATCACCTCAAACACATTGCTTCACGAGCATTATTGAGTGACAAGTCCCTGTGTTCGACCTCAGATTACCCGAGAAACTTGCGTCTGTGTTATACTTGGCGCGAGCTAAGAAAACTTGTGATAGGAACGAGTGGTCATTGTATACTAGATTAATGCATTTTCATTCCGACGCATGACCTCAGACGCATAGACGTAAACACATAGCTTAAGCTATGTCTAAAGCATGATTACGTGCATAGCCCCATCCCTAATTTTCCTTCCAACAAGTTTTTGAGTGGTCTATTGCGATAGACTTGATGAAGCAATTATCATGATTGTGAAGGTATGGATGCCATCTACGATAGAGTTTAAAGGTCTCTTTCTAGATCTTTTACGATGACCCGAGGTTTATGTATATGGCCATAATAGGCACACTTTATATCGCAGAATTGAGAGAAGGACTAGGAGTAAGATGGGATGTGGGGGTCCCAACCAGTGTTATTGAAAGTTCGAGAGGTAACTCACTATCTCTAATAAGGTTGTTGCTCTACTTCACTATGCATCAATTTAAATAATTAGATATTGATGTTTAAGTCTGATCTCCTTTATTTGCTCATAATACTTATTTATTTTTCAATTTAACTTTTATTTTCTTTACTTGTTAACTTTTCTGTAATGGTCATTTGTGAGGGATTCATGGAAATGACTTTTGGGCTTAGGCCCATAGGAAAAGTTAAGAGAGTGGGAAATTTTGTCCCATATGGATAGATTTAGAATTTCCTAGAGGGTATAAATACCAAGGCATTCTAGAAAAGAATCCAAAGTGAGTTAGTAGTAAGAGTATAACTCTTTCACCACACGTGCACCGCCTTCGCCGTCACCGTCGTCAGACACCCGCCTGAATTTAGAGGCTGCATTAACCTTGGTTTTTCCACAGCGCAACAACTTTCGTCGACAAATTTCATAGTGTTTAATAGTCTTCTTATATAATAATTTGACATTGATATAAATATTTGAATATAAAACACGAAAACAAACTGAATGTACAAAAACACTTTTGAGAATGTGTAACCAAACTGTATTTATATTAATATCAAATTACCATTAAACACATGAGTGTTTTTATTTTAAATAAGTTTTATTAAAAAAAATGTTTAACTTAGAATGACTTTTTCAAAAAATATTTTTTTCCTCATCAATCCAAGCACGCCCTAACATATAACTTGTTTCATAGGTCTCATCCAAGCTTAAAACAATAAAATTGTGTATATATAGGGGAAAAATTTATTAATAAAATTGAACTAGATAATAATATTAAAAAAAATCCCCAATAACTCTTTTACAACAATTTTTACGTTTTAATTCCATTCATATATTATAATAACTTATTTTAGTATTCAAGCTCCTCCTCGGAAAACACAATTGATTCATCCCCTTATCTTGAACTACTTTTGAATGATAGTCTACTATCATTTTATTAAGCATGTATCTAAGTTGACAATATTTGTATAGGTGTCATTCTGGTGGTGGCACATACTTGACAACTATCACTCCTAGATATACATTTTTGTGTAATATCATATAGTAGAGAATTTATTGCTTTTTATACCACTATTATGGAGTTTTCTTAATCAATGCTATGAAAATTTAGACTGATGTTACAAATTTTGTGATGTCAATGATATTGGTACATCCCAAAATGACCAAATAAATGGTAAAGTCATTGGCAACGATGGCAATAGGATTTGATGAGGAAGATGCCTGCAAGGTTTCCTGGAACACTTGAACTTTAGCAAAGTCGTTGGCAGAGATGGTAACTGATATCTCGACTGTATTGCTAGTGGAAGCTATCTGAACATGCAGAGACCATTGTGTCTTATATAATAATTTTCGAGAATCACGTTTCAGATGTCCTGGCTTACGACAATACTAACAGACGATCTCTTGAGAATCTAATTTTTTACTATCATAATTAGGCTTTTGATAATTATTGGTCATTCTTGGAGTAAACCGGGAGTTATTATTCTTGTTTATAAAGCACTGCTAGGTTGAAAAACAAATGAACCAGATTGAAAATTCTCAATATGAAGAACATGACCGAAGTGAAGGATGCGTGAACACCCGTGTGGAAGCAGATCGTGGCCCAATTTTATTTTTATACAGAAACATAAAATTCAAAGGATGGAAACAATTGATATGCATCTAAATAACATCACGCTTAAATAAGAACAACAATAGGAGAAATTAGGGTTTGAAATTACTTACCTTTGAAGACTAGATTCTTCCCGTAATTTCCCTTTGGTCACGATCTCAACGTTCTCCTTGGAACACGAACACACGAAAGGACAACAACCAACAAACTAAAGTTGGATACCACCACAATGAAACCTTGGTATTCTCTATAGAGTGAGAATCACGAGAGTGTGTGGGCTTCGTGCTTTTAGTTTTGGGAAAGGAATCAATTTTTTTAGAGAGGAAAAATAATTCACAGAACTCTTTTGTGTTCTACTGAGGAAAAAAAAACCCAAGACGAAAGAAGCCAAGAACCATTTCTTATTGTCTCACGTAAAAAACCAACCACTAGTTGGTTATGCATTTCGAGAGATAAAAGGGGAAGAGTGGGGAATAACTAACCCCTTAATATATATAGTTATATATATAGTTTTATTAAAATAGTTTTAATATAATTAAAAATACTAACTGTTATATCACATATAACATATAATCTATAGTTTGATATCGCATATAATATAACCTATAGTTGATTAATCTCTCAAGTTTCCTATAGAATCAATATGAATCATATTCACATTAATTTTAATCTATAGTGTTTGTATGAATCACATTCATATAATTAATATTTGAATTATATCCAAATATTTATTTTCTCTCAAATAAAACTTTATGTTATAACGTATCAAATATATTATATTAATTATATCATATATAATTAATTCCCTTAATTATTTTGAAATATTCAAATTAATCTAAAATTAATTTAATTCTCATTAATCTTAATTGAGCGACTGAGGGACCTTATGGACCTATAGATTGAAGCTCCAATATTACTTGATTAATTAATTAAATTAATCAACTTTCACTAACTGCCAGTCATACCCAAACCTTAAATAATCATCAGTGAAGGTGATGAAATATTCAAACTCTCTTATTGCCATAATATTCATAGGGCCACAAAGGTCTGAATCTACAAGTTCTAAAGGCTCTTTGGCTCTGTGACCTTTTCCAGTAAAAGGTCTCTTAGTCATTTTGCCTTCAAGGAATGACTCTCATACAGGTGGAGAATTTTCTTTCGACTCACTTAGAAGTCAATTCTTAACCAATCTCTCAATCCTATTGAGATTCATATGACATAACCTTAAGTGTCAAAGTTGGGCAGTTTCTTTAGAAGAAATTTTCTGTTTTTTATTTTGAGTTACCGTAGTTTTTAACAATTCAGTATTTAAAGGGCCTTTGTTGCAAACGACCTTAGCGCATAAAGGTTATCTTCGAGATATGCAGAACAAATATATACACCATTGTAAATAAACACTTTATTTACATTGAAATTTAATGAATAATTTTTTTCCCACAAACATTTTACAGAAATCAAGTTCCTTTTTAAACCTGAAACTACATATACATCATCTAATAAAATATATGATTTTTGTAAACAAAGAAAAAGTCCTCCCACTACCTTCATTGAGACGAAAAGTCCAATTCCAACATGCATTGTCATCCCACAAGTCTCCAACTACTGCCAGGAATCAAATCTCTGAAATGAAGAACAAATGTGGTTAGTGACACATAAATCAATTATCCAGGCTGAGTCATCATTTTCCACTAAACATGTTTCCAACACGAGTAAATCATATTTACCTTGCTTGGCCTTACTCTTTTCTACCAAGTATTTGGGATAATTTTCTTTCTAATGTCTCTCTTATTAGAGTTAGGAAACACGCAACAGAAGAAAAACGGATCATTAAGCATTATAATTCATTAGTTTTGGCTTTAAATCTAAGCAAGCTCATAAAATACATAGTGGGTTTCATGATATACATTTGAAAAACACCTTGAATCATGATTCTCAACTGCAACCTTCTTGAATTCAGCTTGTGAACCACCACAAGATCTTCTCTACTGTCCTCTTGGTGCCTTGGATTGAGTTGTGGGACTCAAAATAAGCTAGAATTAAGGGAACAATGGAGAGGAGGTCTCTGGTTTTTCACTTGGAAGAACCCTTCTTCCAATTTCAAATCTCAGCTTAAATTCTGATTTGCATGACTTAATGCCACTAAAAAATGAAGTATATATTGCATGACATTCATGCAAAGAGAAACCATGCATGTATTACTCCTCCTACTATGAATTTGATTGAGAATTTGAAGTGGAAGAGTGATTGAGCTAGTTGGAAATGGAAGTGGAAAATTCCAACTTTTCCATTTCCAATTTCCTTCTATTTTAAGTTTAGAATGAAAATTTTCAAATTAAAACTTAATTTCAGTTTTTAATTCAATAATTAAAACTAAAATTATATTTAATTTTACAAAAAAATAATTCAAATTAATTTTTCTAATAAAATTAATAATTAATAATTAATTAAATAATTCAATTAATTCAATTAATTTAATATCAAATATCAAATTAATTTAACATTAATTCAACCATCATGAATCCCTATTCATGAATTTAATATTTTCATCATATTTAAATATTAATCGATTCTCCAATTTCGTTTAATTCCAAAAATTAAACGCGTAATTATATCACATATAATTACTAATTCCCTTAATTCTAATTTGAATGTTTCAAATTAACTTATCACACTATTCTAAGGCTAATCCATTTGTGAGCTAGTAGGGGGACCTCGTGGACCTACAGAACATGGGCTACAACGATCCAAGATTAATTGGCTAAACTCTTTACACTGAACAGCCCAGAGTTGCACTCCCCCCACTATAGATATATTGTGTCCACTCGATATAACCATGATTATTAAGTTAACCCTTCATAGGTTGTTCGTAATAATGGTTGGGTCAAATAACTATTTTGCCCCTGAGATTACCTCTTGTACCTTAAGTCCTACCGATTCTCTAATGAACAATTAGTTTGCGATCCGATCATCAAACTGAGTCCCTCTTGGGCCAATGAGAGGGTGGGACCCCTTGTTCAGGACTCAGAGTCAGCACTTAAGGGAAGAACCTCTCTACTGTCCTTGAAGCGGGTAGGAATGATTTCCATCTTGCACCCTATGTCCCCAACTATCTACCCGGTCTTACTCTTGAAATGGAAGTTTATTGAGCCCGCGTTGTTGTGTCAACCCTCACCTAGGCAAATCTAAGGATAATCCCAAATAAACAGAAGTTCATAGTTAGCTCAGGATTAAGGTCAAGTTACCTAAGTCATTGCTTTGAAATAGTCAATCCTAAACAGTAAACAACATTATAAAGTAAGAGTGACTAATTTCGTGGTCCGATCTTGTACAAAACCCATTGCACAGGACTCCCCCACTCCTCATGTCATAACATGTATGAATTAGGATCACATCGTCTGTAGCACTTTACAACTCCTTGTAAAACCTACAGAGTGAGTTGCATCCAATAGTGTTACCATAATAAGGCACCCAACCTCATTCATATACCATAGATCATTTTGACTATTTACTCGAACCTGATCCACTTTTATGTCTCCATATAAAGTTCAAGTACTCATGTAATAGTCATGGATCTTTTAGTTTATTGGATTTATTTCTAAAACAAAATAGGCAATACATATTTTCAATAACAACTTATTGAATTTTCAGAATAAGTTTTATTCTTTACAAACCATGAGTTTTAGGACATAAAACCCAACATCTCTTGGTTGCAATGGAAACATATTCCTTTTGCAACCTTTACCTTCTTGCCCTTTTGGGAAGTAGCTGATGGGTTAACCTTCCCCTAGCCTCCCTTCTTCTTCTTCCACTTTTTGGTGCCAGAAGAAAATGGTAAAGACTTGGTTCCAGAGGTCGAACCTCTATAAAACTTCTTGAAGGACGAGGAAACATTTGCCTCACCCTTCTATTCCTTGACTTTCACCAAGGATTCATAAGTCTGTAGTTCATTAAGAAAGGTAGTCAGGTTGTAGTCAATCCTGTTCATAATAGCAGTGCTACGGAACTGTAGGAAACTTTCAGATAAAGTTTCCAGGATGAAGCTAACCTGACTGACTTCATCAATGATAGACTCGTTCTTCTCCGCCACGTTGAAATGGACCATCAATTCAGAACATGTTCTTGAACAGAGGCCTCTTCTTGCATACACGCATTGAAGATGTATTTGAGAGCGTCATGTTTGAGCTGAGTGGAAAGGTTGTCCAAACATTCCCCTCAAGGACTTCATAATCTCACTGGCAGTAAGCATGGGCCCATGATTCTTGGTCAAGACTTCAGATAAGCTTACCAAGATATACGCTCAAGCCTTTTCATTCGCCTTGATCCATCGCTCATATGCCTTTTGAACATTTCGGGTGACATTAGTAGATGGGACTTGAGGACGCTCCTCAACGAGGACGAATCACTGGTTATCTATGATAAATACTGTATTGATAGTATTTTTCATGTAGCATAATTATCGTCGTTAAGTTTTTCGACGAAAAGAAAATTTAAAGTAGTAGTTGTCATGTTTGAATATGTTGAGACCATACAATTTACTTATATTAGTTATACAAGCATTGCACGATTTAATCAACTAACCAATTTAGCAAACTAAATTAATGCACCCTATGTGACATCTATTTTACAATGATATTTCAGTGGGGCAGGGTAAAAGCCATCGTAGGGTGATCAATTACCCATTCACTAAATTGAGACTATCTCAACCAATAATGACACTAGAACAACTCTTATTCCTATAATTATTAGTCATTGTTTGATCCAGAAATTTTTAACTTAACATTTTTTTATAAGTGTAACCCCTCATTTTATATTTTAGAGTTTCGCCCAATAAGCCAACTGTAGGGAAAAACTGATTGAGGCAAAAACTAAAGCAATCCTATCCATTTCTGGAGTTTGACTAAAAAGTCGTGCAAATTCCATACATAGAGGGATACAAGCAAAGGCGTCTCAAGGCTGAGCATGAAAGTTTACTACAACATAATGAGAAAGGTCGTGGGATTTTTTGACACACACCCCGCTCCCACTAGTTATAAAAACTCTCTCCATTCACCTTGTTATTGACCTATACAAACACCACCCATAGGGGGACATAAGCAAAGGTGCCTCGAGGCTGAGTATAAGTCTCACGGTGTGAAATTTTAGGGAGAAACGTGATAGAAAAACGAAGTATCGTATACCCTAATTTCCTCACACTTAGTGTTTTACGTAGGGTTAATTAGCTTAGAAAAAATATGGCTAATTATTTTTACTAAGTGTTTTTTAACTTTTCGAATTATTTACTTTGGATAGTTAAACAAAGTTGATTATTATTCCTTAAACATTTTAACAAACTTTAATTTGCATGCTTGTAATAAATCTATCTAATTCACCTTCCAGATCAGTTCCCAGGTAGGGGTGTTCTGTTTTCATCAACTTAAATACCCCAGCTTAGACATAGTCGTCCTTAGACAAAGGTCTCTTATAGATACATTTGTTACAAATTTAATCTTTTATGACAAACCAATCTCAGCCTATTAAACTGATAAAATTAAACCTATTTCTAATCTTATTAGAAATTTTGTTATCATAAGTCTGAAGTGAATCAAATTTTAAACTATTTAAAAAATGATTTGAAACCTATGTTAGCATACAACTCTTTATTATAGATTTTAATTTCTAATTTCATTTAACTTATAACTATTATAAGGTAAAATGAAACAAATTAAAACCTAAGATTGCATCTAATGACATACTTTAAAAAAATTTAACATTTATAAGTGGTGTCATGCAACATGCAATCTCATTTTTCATTATGTATTATACATAACAGTTATATACTAAAGTAATGAAAAATAATAACAAACATACATAAGAAACTATATATTATAACATTTATAATATAAATGATACATGGATATGTTATTTAAGCATGCAAACATATATTATAACTTTTATATTATATGATGCATGAGCATGCTCAATAAAATTCATGCAAGCTTATAATATAACCATCATATTAAAATGAAGCATGAATTAATGCATATCCTATGGTGAGATTTTGACTATATGGCATATAGTATGACATAAATAAAATAAAATTAATCATACATCCAATGCATAATTAAACAACAATATTTTGGACCATGATTGCCTCCTAATCATTAATTATATTAATTTAATTAATAAAAAAACTAAATAAAAGCTAATTATTACAAAAGCTACTGCTAAACCTTTGAAGGAGCCGAACCGCCGATTCAAACCACCTGGACCGCGAACCACTTGCCAAGCTAGTCTGCTTCGCATCAACACACCTTGGAGCGTTGCGATGTTGTACCCTAGCGTCGCAATGCTACAGAAACTTTTTTCGTTTGCCTCGTGTCGGAGCGGTGCTAGGGTACAACGTCGCGACACTGCTGTATAGAACGCCTTCTGTACAGTGTGAATTTGCTCCGATTCTCCTCTGATTTTGCCTCGAAACCCCCAAATATTTGCCAAAAAAGCACGAACGACCCAAACTATAATAATTATAGACTGGATAGAAAATTATGGGAAAAAACAATGAGCCCTTACATACTAAATCGTAAAAAAAAAAAAAAAAAGCAGAAACTAGACCGACCAATCCTGAAAACATCCAAAATTGCTATTCTTCACATTCATCGAACATAAATGCAGAAACACTAAAATCTCACCATTAACTCTGAGTTTAATTCTGAAAAAAAAAAAGAAGTAAAATTGGGACTCAAAACGAGCACTCTTATACCAATTGAAGGATGCGTGAACATTGGTGCAGAAGCGGATCGTGGCCCAATTTTATTTTTATAAAGAAACGTAAAATTCAAATGATGGAAACAATTAATATGCATCTAAATTAAAACATGCTTAAAAAAAAAAACAAAAGGAGAAATTAGGGTTTGGAATTACTTATCCTTGAAGACTAGATTTTCACGTAATTCCCCTTCAATCATGATCCCCACGTTTTCCTTGCAATGCGAACACACCAAAAGATAGCAATCAACAAACCAAAGTTAGATACCACCATAGTGAAACCTTAGCATTCTCTATAGGGTGAGAATCATGAAAGAATGTGGACCTCATGCTTTTAATTTTGGCAAAAGGATCGATATTTTAGAGAGGAAAAATAAATCACAGAAATCTTTTATGTTCTACGGAGGAAAAAAAACTCAAGAAGGAAGAAGCCAAGAATCCTTTCTTGTTATCTAACGTAAAAAACCAACCACTAGTTGGTTACGCATTTCGAGAGATAAAAGGGAAAAAGTGGGGAATAACTCCCCCTTTTTTATTTTTAAAATTCAAATCTTAATAAATAACTAATCCCTTCATAAATAGATAATAAATAAATAAATAAATATATATATATATTGAAACAACTTTAATATAATTAAAATATACTATATGTTATATCCCATATCCCATATAATCTATAGTTTATTATATCACATATAATATAACCTATAGTTTATTAATCTCTCAAATAACCTATAGAACTAATATGAATCATATTCAAATTATTTTAATCTATAGTTTTTATATGAATCACATTCATATAATTAATATTTGAATCATATTCAAATATTTATTTTCTCTTAATGTATCAAATACATTATATTAATTATATCATATATAATTAATTCTCTCAATTAATTTGAACTATTTAAATTAATTTGATTCTTATTAATCTCAGTTGAGCTACCAAGGGGACCTTATGGGCTTATAGATTGAAGCTCCAATGGAACTTGATTAATTAATTAAACTCTTTAATTAAATTAACCAACTTCTATTAATTGCCGACCACTCTACTAAAGACTGACACCTGTATTCTTCGCACTACTGTTATATTTCGGTGTTCATTGAATATAACCAATTAATGATACGTTAACCCTCCACAAATTGCTCGTAAATACAACTAGTCATTGCCCCTGTAGTTACATCTAACTCCTAAGTACCATTGATCCCTCTAATGAACAATAAGTCATAGTCCAACTATGACCAAATCCCTCTTGGGCCAGGAGAGGGTGTGGCGCCACATTGTTTAAGCCCCAAGATCAACCCTTAAAGGACCGATTTCTCTACTTTCCCTAACAGTAGAGAAGGAGTAAATTCCTTCTTGTGAAATTGCGTTCCCAGCTCCCCAATCAGACAAATCCCCAGAATGAAAGGTATATTTTGTCAAGGTTACATCCCACTCTCACCTATGCAAATCAAAGGACTACATTCATAGGCAAGAGTTTACAACTTACTCAGGATTCAGGTCAAGTCACCTATGGTCATCCTGGTGAAATGTAAGTGTCTTTTATCAACGGTATTATATAGTGAGACTATTCATTTCGTGGTTCAGTCTTATACTAACCTTTTGTATAGAACGCTCTCACTCACATGTCTCTACATGAATGATCAGGATCAGATCATTTATAGTACTTTACAACAATTATAACAACTACAAAGCAGACTGTATTCATAGTGCCATTAGGATAAGGTACCCAACCTTATCCATCTACTACGGATCATTTATGTTATCATTTAAACATGATCCACATGTGTCTTCACATACATGTTTAAGTTACATAAGATAACCTTATATCTTAGTTTATTAGTTTTTTGAGTTAATACTACTAAATGTCAAATAAAATGCTTTAGATTTATTAGATAAATAAATTATTTGTACAATACAATTATAAACTACAAGACCCACGAGATTTAGGGTTCAACCCCAACATGAAGGTCTCCTCTAATGACAGAATTTCAAAACCAAAAATAATCTGTGATTTTGCCATTCCAAATTCAGGTAGAAGTTCATTAAAAAATATTATAACAATATATTTTCTCGCTGAGCTTATTGAACTTTAACATCTAGCCTAAAAGATAATAATAAAGCAAGTTTGGCAGCCATCTTCTTAAGTCGCATAAAGTGGCTTATAACATATCCTGCTTTCTGTTCCTCGAAAAAATTGCATACAAACTTCAAACATTTGATGGACGTTTTCTTTTCCAGAATATAGAAATTTTAAGAATTTTAAGAGTTTCATTACCGAATTACGAGGATCTACCAAACCAACGACCTCACTCTCAATACAATTCTTAATTTGAAAATAAAGTCGAGTGTCATAGAGAAGCCAACCCTTTTTCTTATCATCTTTTTGTGGATCCTCAGTCACATGATCATCCATATCAGTACTAAGTAAATAAAACTGAATCGTTCGACGCCAATCATAGTAATTGGATCCATTGAACTTGTGTTCTGTTATCTTTGATGCGAGGGAAATTACATTAGACATTACCATATGCTTCACCTCATCCACTAGATCTCCTAATTAGAATGAAAGCAAGATGAATCAAAGAGCAAAACAACCCCAAAATATAACAAAACAATCATAAACCCTAAAGACAAAATGGTGTTTTTCAAAAAACCTCACACCAGAGTAGATTTTGACATAACCAAAGGCACAGGCGGACCGAAAAATAGGATATGAGACGAAGCCAATCGACAGTGGTTAAAAAATATGTCTCACACGCCGAACAGCGCGTGAACTTAACGCACGGTGTTTTTCGGCGTCGGAGAAGATAGAACACGATGAAATACGGCGGTGCTTCTTCTAAGTTGGGCAGTGTCAACAAAATAGTCACTCAATCTCGATGACCCAAACGTAGACCCTAACTTTGTGAGAAGCGTAAGCCCTAACGCAGTTGACAAACGAATATTCTAAGCCCTAGATAGCTCTGATACCATGTACTCTATACTTTTGGAGAATAATAACCTTATTAGATAATCAAAGTAAAGATACATATATATAGAAAAGCCAAAACCCTAAATTAGGGAATGTAAAGTTACAATAAAGGACAAATATACATAATAATATAAATATCTATCATAACAACTTTGACTTTGACTTTTCCGAGCGTGCCTACCTTATTCACAATTCTCACATTTAGCCCACATCAACTTTTTATCCCCAACACACTTCAAAAGACTATGTTACCAAGTAAACGGGAGAGAATTTGATTATGAGGAAGAATCAATGTGAAGGATTTGAATCCTCAACGAAAGCAAGTAATCGCTTTTGTGTCAATGAATTCATTTTGGAAAGAAACTCAAAACAAAGAAATTATAGAATAAGGATAAACTGAAACCTTGTTTAAGCATACTTTAAAAAAAAATGGAAAGGAAGGGAAGAATGGTTTACTCACCCTTTATGAAAATCCCTTCTTCACGTTCTCCTCTCCCGAAAGATCACGAACACTGCTATTCCCAACGAACACAACAATATCAAATCTCCAACAAAGGACACCACCACCAAGGTCTTCCTCACTATTCTCAAGGTAAGAAATAAGAAGGAGTTATGGGCTCTTCTTTAAATTTTGGTGAAGGAAAGAGATTTCTTTGAGAGAGATTTTGAGAGTAAGAATAATGTAGAGTAAAAGAAAAAGAAAAGAAAAAAGAAAAAACTTCTCACTAAGTTTCACATCTCATGTCTCATGTCTACTTCCTCTTTTGTGATCCTTTGTTATAAGAGAGTGAAAAGAGTTACTCAAAATAATTCCTTGCAACACGTAAAATAACTCCTTGGAATAACTCCCAAGGAGTTATTCTATATTTAATTATATTAAATTTAATATAATCAAATTAGAACTTTATATTATATCATATATAATATAATCATCATATGTTTGAATCATATTCAAACTATATTCTCTCACATAATCTATAGTTTTAATATGAATCATATTCATATTAATTTCAAACTATAGTTTTATATAAATCTCATTCATATAATTAGCATTTAAATCATATTCAAATATTTCTCTCTCATGAAACTTTATATCATAATGTATCTATATACATTATATGAATTGCATCTTATACAATTAATTTTCTTTAATTAATTTGAACAATTCAAATTAATCCAAAATTAATTGATTCTTATTTGACCCTTATTGAGCTAGTAAGGAGACCTTATGAACCTATAGATTAGAAGCTCCAATGATACGATATTAATTAATTAAACTCTTTAATTAAATTAATCAAAATTCATTAACTAACAGTCACTCCACAAAAGACAGACAACTGCACTTTTTGCACTGTAGATGTATTTTTGTATCCATAGATATAACCAATCAACAGTAAGTTAACCCTTCACAAATTGCTCATAACTACAGTTGGGTCAAATAACCGTTTTACCCATGTAGTTACATTTAACTCCTTAAGTACCATTGATATCTCTAATGAACAATTAGATATAGTCTACCTATAAACTAGACCACTCTATGGCTAGTGGGAGGGTGAGGCGCCTGATTGTTCAAGACCCGGAATTAGCCCTTAAAGGAACAATTCATCTACTTTCCCTATGATTAGGAAGGAGTCAATTCCATCTTATGTAGCTATGTTCCCAGCTTCCCACTTGGACTAATCCTCAAAATGGTAGGCATATTGAATTGATGAATCTAGCTACTCTCACCCATACAGATCAAAGGAATGCCCTTATAAGCAGGAGTTCATAACTCATTCAAGATTAAGGCTAAGTTACCTATGGTCATCTTAATAAAATGTAAGCCTCTTCAAGTAACGATATTATAAAGATAGTCTAATCAGTTCGTGGTTCGAAACTCTTTGTATAGGATCCCCTACTCACATGTCTCCATATGAATGATTAAGATCAAATCATTTGTAACACTTTACAATTGTAATAATTATAAAGTAGATCGTATCTGTAGTATCACTACGATAAGTTATCCAGCCTTATCCATATACTACAGACCATTCAGGTTATTACTTAAACATGATCATGTTTAAGCTACATTAGATAACGTAGGATCTTAGTTTATTGGATTTGAGTTAATTCAAACTAAATATCAAATAAAATAACACTTTATTTTTATTATATAAACAATTCGTGTAAAAATAATTTACAGACTACGAAACCCACGAGATTTAGGGCTTCAACTCAAATAATCTCCCACTTGTTCTAAAGCTAGTGGGATGTAAAATACAAAGTAAAAACAAACAATAGTACTCAAAACAATAAACTAGGCTATACACTACGCATCTAGTAACATCTCCGACTTGCCTTAGACAAGATGATGCATGTTTTGTAAACCCAGACTCTCCAGGTGACCCTCAAACACTTTATCCGTGAGAGCCTTTGTAAATGAAATAGCAACATTGTGCTCCAAAGCGATCTTCATGACGATCACGTCCTCTCAATGTATTAAATGCGTTCCAAAAATGCATTTTCTAGGCTTAGAATTTAACTAGTTTTATGTTTAATTTGTGATATTTGATGCCTTTTATGTTTAATTTTAGGAAATCAAGAAATTGGATAAGAACAAGAAATTTCAAGGTTAAAATGACCAAAATACCCCTAGAAAGGTCAGAATTTTGACCTAGGGCAAGGAGAAAAGTGGAAGAAATTGTAAAGTGTCAATAATAAGGCAGTGTAACACATAATGTTGCGATGCTACCTGATGCTTGTGATTATGTGGTGGAAATATAGATGATATGCATTGATGGAATTGCGTTACGCACTCAAGTTTCCCCAGCTGAATTCAAGTGTAAATTCCTCTAAGTTTTCTGGTAAGTCTAGGGTCGAACACAGGGACTTCTGAAAATAGATTGCGTTGGTAATTTTGATGAAAATTTTGCGGTAACCGGGTAAATAAATAAAGTGTTTGGTTTGTTGATTGCATTGATTAAAGATAAATAACAGATGCGGCGGAGTTTGAAACGAGTTGATAAACGGGAATTCAATGAATATGCAGTGGATGGGTTGAGAAGGGTTTCGGCTAACACTCCTTCGAATGCATTCATGCTTGCGATCATGCAACATGCATACAACAGTAAACCACCTCTCGGCGCGAATACCGTGGCTTCTAAGGCTAGAACGCATGCAATATATATGCGATAAGTCTACAGGGATTACACATAAACCTCTATTTCTATTTATGCGATGACAACATGACAACCACACAAATATGCGACCACATAATATCATTCCCATCTCTTGCTGTCAGGCATTTACACTGTTTCTACTTGTGCTCTAAAGATAATCTCGCTCTCACGAGAGTCGGCCCGCTCTCTAATCTTACGCCCCAAGGTTCTCTCTCGAGTTGCACTGGGCGATCTTCGACGCCACCAATCTTCTCTTGCTCCGCCTTAAAATGGAAAGGGAATTATGAACAGAAGCAACTAGGTAACTCGTCAACAACTTATCTGGAGAATGCCCTTGGTATTTATAGAGCATCCATAGTGAAAGGCGGCTTCTCTCTCCTGGTTGTACAAATGGGACAGCTTTAATTCCTGACTAATGCGTCGGATAATTTTTACCGATAAAACTGAATGTACTTTGTGACTGTTATCCGTTGTTAACTTAATTTGGATTCGATTGTCATCAGCTTTCTGTCTCATCGCTCTTAATTATCCTTTCACCCAGATGCACCCACCATGTTGCGCTGACCAAGTTGTGGTGATCCTTCTTGCGCGAATGTTTTCGAGCATGATCAACGTAAAGCCTTGCGGTGAAGTTGCGTTCGACCAATGAATTCCTATGATCGCAATCTTTGCATCGCGTTAACGCATATTCTGCACAAAAATACTAAAATCAATAGTCTTAATGCACTGAACGCATGCGACCGCAATATTATAGAATTTATGCTTAATGGACGCAATTTAACATATTTCATCAATGCAATCCAACATTGTTTAAGAACTTAGCACTATGATAACGTGCATTTCTGCCCATTATCACTACCCTGTTATGTCGAAGAACCGAGAGTTAAAAAAATAGGGGAGCATACCTATGCTATTGGGAGCATCACAACGCTCTAGAAAGAAAGGCGTTCGTCTCATTACGTTGCATAGGGACGCTGTGACGAGTTTTATAAAAGGGGCAGCACTGTTAGATTAAGGGAGGCTGATTTGGTGGGTAGTCTGACTTGGGATCACTTAGGGTTTTCCATAGAGGCTGAAAGGATTCTGTTCAGAGTGATTTTCAGAACCTATTCAAAGAGTGGAGTGAAGTTGGATTAAGAAGGAGACGTTGATGCTTTTACGAGAATGGATTGACCAAAGGCTAATTCCTTCTTCTTTACTTTTTTTTTTTTTTAATATATATCTTTGTACAACATGTTTAAGGTTTATATTCTGAAGATGAGTGGCTGAGTTATTTTATTGTTCTAGGGATAGATTGATTTCAATATTGATAGATGATTCTTAGTTATTTCGATTAATAAATTGCATTGGTTTTTTTTTTTTTATCATGTTTATGCTTAACTAATTGAATGCTTGTTCACCATTTGATTGATTTAGATTTATTAATTTTCTTGAGAAAAATATTTTTAGATCGGATCTAGTGTGATAAACTAATGTTGGAATATGCATGAGAATGATAGGAAGATGTTAGAGATTAAAAATGAAGAAACTTAATCCTATGTGAAAAAGAGCGCCGATCGTCACACAAATACAAATGTTAAAAGAAAAACACTGACAACAAATATAACAACAAAATACCAACAACAAGTAAGTAATTAAAGAGACATAAAAGTTGATAATCCAGTTTGGTGAAATCCACTTACGTCTGAGGGCAATATGCCCAGGAATGATAATCCACTAATATTAAAGAGTTAAGCAATTTACATCTGACGTGTTTTAAATATGCAATAGAGTAAATGCTATGTGATGTCTTATTAACGCATTGCTTTACCTAGTTAAACCTAAGTATAAGTCTAACTAGAGTCATGGTGAATCTAAGGTCGAACTCAGGGATTGCGTTCTATATATGAGATGGAAATATTGTTTCGATCTTGACGTGAATTTTTTACTAAATATGCGATGATTTTGATCTTATTCTATTGCTAAAATAAAGAGTGATGAATGCGATGAAAATCACACTTGAGAGTGAAACAGTCTATGTGAGAAGTACAAGGTTCGAATGAATGAATGTAGGGTTGAGAAACATATTCATTAACATTCCTAAGTAAAAGCATAAATCATGCTTTCAAGCAAACTACTCAATAATTACAACCTACACTTCTCAGTGTAGTTAGCCACAATATTCTATCTCTAGGATGCATGCAATGTATATCTAATGCAAAAGATGTTTCTTTTTTTCTAGAGATGCTCTATTCTTGTTTTATGAAGTCTAAATCCTTGGTCTTTTCCAACCTAGATTTAATCTAAGAATAATCTTTTGACTTATTTAAATAGTTTATAAAGCATACATAAAACAAGTTGAACGAACGATTAAGCCTTACTTAATTCATGTTAACTACAATATTTCTCAACCCATAAAGAAATTAGTTGCTCATGATAAAAGTTGAGATGGATAAAAGATAAACTAAAAATACATTCATATTGAGAAAAAGATGTCTTTCAACGTTTACACAATACAAATAACAATTGTAGATGAAGAAATAGAGATAGAAATCAAGTCATGGTATACAATTCCTTGCTCCCTCTGACTCTATAGACGACTGCTAAGAGTGTGTTGAAGGTGAGGTTCCCTTTCTACTTCCAGAGAGGAATCCTAAGCTTTCACTTAAGATTTTACGAGGGCTCGAAGGGGAAGTGTTTTTGAAGTAAGAATTTGGACCGAGTTTTTCTCCATTGTCTTGTTGTTTCTTTTTTCTTTTTTTGCATGGAAATTTTGTTGGTTTATAGGCATCAAAAAGCAACTTTTTGTTCTCTTACTATTGATTATGTTGATAAGGTGTATTAAATTCCATAGCCTGATGCATGCCGTCTTCGCATCAGAAGTTCATTGGCTCTGCCGTGAAGCTTTCTTGTCAGCTACCAACTTGGTCTTTGATTTGACTTCCATCGCCCATGTGTCACATTTTCAGAGCCTTTTTCCTAATTTTTTTTAGATAAAAGAGGTAAAATAAATTATATTTCTACAAGTTATCACACCCTCAAATTTAAAACAATGCTTATCCTCAAGCATATATTTAGAGTTCGAATGTATCTTGAACGCTTTGACGCATTGCCTAGACCTCTAAAAGTTCCTCCAACTCTAGTTTTGCTAGACTAATGTATTCTTTAGTTTTATTCTTCTACCTATAGAAATATTTCCAGCCTTTAAATGCGACAAGCTTATTCTTCAAAAATCATTGCTCATTTCCAAAGGTATCTTATATTCTATTTTCAGGAATGGGCTTTTGGTTCTAAAATTTAGTAAAAAGATTTTCCTTGATGCACTTATTTAGGTTTGATTATGCCTGATCCGAACATCTCATTCTTGTTTTGTCTTGCCCCCATAGGTGTCATGCAGACATCCAACTACAAGCAAAGTGCTCTTTTTAGACTTCACTCATGCCTTTGAAGTTCTAAACATGGCAACAAAGTTGCGATTAATTATTTCTTATGTTGATCACAATTCCCACCTTCATTTTGACTTGTCCCCACGGGTGTCATGCAAATATCAAACTACAAGCAGGTTTTGATCTCATCACCATTCTTTTTTGTTTTTTTGAATAACAAGGAGATTTCAGGAGATTTTAAAAAACAGCTAGATTTTGCATGTATTTAGCTCAAACCTCCCACCCCTAAATTTAGAGGGCAGCAAGGTCCTCATTATTGAAAATCGAATTATGCAATGGCTTCAAAAAGATGTCAGAAAAGATGTATGAGATAAAGCTTGCATGCATACTAATTCCAAGAAATGTTTCCTAAAGAAAAGCCCTAAAGCTTAGTACTAACACTAGTCATATTAATCATTGCATTGGTAATATAGTATCATCATTGAGGTCATTTGTGGAATACAACAAAAGACAAGACTATTGGCAATCAAGAAATATATGAAAGAGACAAACTAAAACAAAAGGCAAAGAAAAGTTGGCGCTTAAGATCGAGTTCATAGATTAATTATAAATTTTTTGAAGACAAGTAGAAAGATAACAAAAAATTGAAAAGAAAACACCCCAAAATTTAATTTTTGCCCGCATCATTGTTATCTTGCTCTGGTGGTGCATTTTCTTTTAGGAATTTTAAAGGAGCTTGGAGCTGCAAGGGAATGGCTAGGCCAACAACGAGGCGAGCCACGATGTCTTGAAAAAACTGAATCATGAAGTAAAACTGCTCGTGTTGTCTTTTCGTTTGTTGGAAAATGAAGCTTTTGGTAGAGATCTGTTGGCATTGAACTTCTTGAATTTGGCGTTGGACAAATTCTCTTAACTCGTTTTGTTGCGTAACAAGTTATTGTTATTGTCGCATCAAGTCACTCATCTGAGATGCGATCATGTTCTACTGCCACATTAATTCATCAAAGCCTCCTAAGATAGACTCACGGAGGTCATCATGAAGGAAATTATACCATTCCTCAATTTCTGGGTCTTCTTCTTTAGGCGCGTTGGTGTTGTGGCATTGGCTTTAGCTTGATGTCCGCTGGCCTCACCAATGTCTGATCCTTCGCCTACTTCAAGTGTAGGAGTTGGTAAGCTTAGGTCATTAGAAATGGGAATAGTTGGTTGGACGCTTGGTAGGCTTTGTTTGGATTTGAGGGAAGGTGGAGGTGTTGATAATCGTGTTGCGATGGGAAAAATGGGGAAAGGGGGCTCTACAAGGGATCTAGGTTTTTAAAGGTATGGAGGGCACTTATTTAGGTCAATGCCTAATCTTGGGCACACCCTATATAGAATGAAAAGGGTTCATCAAATTCGTCTAGATGTAGGAGAGAGTCACCTTTTCATCAACGCTTGGCGAAATGACCACTTTGAGTATACTCTGGAGGAGAGTGGGCTTGTTGGGATTGTCGCTTTGCTAGCTGCTTTGGCTAGTTCTCGGTTTGTTGTGCTTATATTCTCATGAGGCGATGAAGGGACTGACTTGTGAGTGTGCCTTTCATTTTCACATCCTCTTATTCTTCAAACCAACCTTGTGTTGCGCACAAGCTTGTCGTGATGGGAAGAACGGCTGCCACCTCGGCTTTGAGAACAAAGTCCATATTTGCCCTACAAACCAACCATCACGTGATCCCTTGAAACTGAGTGGTCATGCGTCGTAGGGAGCAACTTTCTCCTTATGAAGTAGAGCCACACATTTGCCTCAGGCGTCAGGCACTGTGGCATAGAGTCTTCACTCTCTTAGTAGATGTTGTTGGGGTTGATGCCCTAAACTCTCGTTGGGTCTTGTAGTTTGTAAACACCTGTATTGAACAAATGCTTGTGATATAATAATATGAGATATTTTCTTCACTGTTGTCTATGAAACATGAGATGTTTCATTTACTTTACCACAAAACAATAAACTAAGATCCCTGATTTTCATTGTAACTTAAGCTTGTATGTTGAGACATACAGGTGGATCATGCCTTAAGTGATAACCAAAATTGTTTGTAGTATACGGATAAAGGAGGAAATCCTTATCCTGGTGACACTACGGATGCAACTCGCTTTGTAGAGAGTTACAAGTATTGTGACATGCTACAGATGGTCTGATCCAAATCATTCATGTGGAGACATGTGAGCAGGGTTGTCCTATTCAAAGGAGTTTGTATATGACCGGATCACGAAGTGTTTAGTCTCATTATATAACGTTGTTCATGACAGAGACTTCACTTCACTAAGATGACCATAGGTATGACCTTAATCCTGAGTGAGTTGGGAAGTCCTGCATTTTAGGGAGGTCCTTTGATTTATATGGGTACGAGTGGCTAGATTGCCGACTCAAACTACCACTTTGGGGATTCGTCTGATTGGGGAGCTGGGAACTCAGCTATACAAGAGGAATTCACTCCATCACTGAAGCAGAGGTAAGTAGATAGATTGCACCCCTAAGAGCTGATTTCGGGGCTTGAAAAATGTGGCACCACATACCTTCCTATGGCCTGAGAGGTGTCCACTCATAGTAGGACTATGAGATATTCTTCATTAGAGGGATTAGTGGCACTTAAGAAGTTAGATGTAACTACAGGGGAAAAACGATAAATTGGCCCAGCTGTACTTACGAGCATCTGTGAAGAGTTATCGTACTGTTGACTGGTTATATCTAATGGACACAGAAATATATATGTGGTGAGAAGAGTGCAGCTGTCAGTCTTTACTGGAGTGTCTGACAGTTAACAGATGGTAGATCTCGTGACTAAAGAGTTTAGTCAATTATTCACATACCGTTGGAGCTTCAAGCTACAGGTCTATAAGGTCCCCTAGGTAGCTCAATGGATTCAAGTTGAGAATCAGTTTTTGGGTCAATTTGAAGTGTTCAAATTGACAAGAGGGAGTTTAATTGTATATGATATGATTAAATTGGTTAATTATATATGATATAATTGACATGATGGATGAGATACATTAATTGGAGGAAATGGATATAAATATGATTTATATCAAGTAAAGGAGAAAAGGTCTATGGTTTCAAACTATAGGTTATAAATGTAATATGATAAGTTAGTTATTATATTTATTTATAATTAAAACAATTATAAGATAATTATTGGTGGTTTTCACCTTAACTGTGCGTGAAAGTGAGAGGTTGCATTTAGTTTTCATAACTAAAAAGATAAAATGAAAAATGTTTTCATTTTGGAAATTTTGGTTAATCGCTTCATTGGTTGTACACTACCCATCGTTTAGCTCTTGAGAGCCTACACGACAGCTTCAACTGTTGACTAAACGATCATGTTGTTTTACTAAATGATCGCGTGCCTGAGCGAGATTCACTAAATGATTGTGTAAATGATCAGACTTGTTTTATTAAATGATCAAGCACCAGTCTATACAATAGACTCTAACCTTTCCCACTTGATTGGTCGTTGAATACGATCGTGGTTTCCTCCTTCCCTCTACAAAATCCAATAGAGCCCACTCCTCCTGGATTCTCACTCTGAGAATACAAAGGTCACTGAGTGGTGGTGGCCCAGTTGCTGCTTGTTCATGGAGAACTCTGTTCGTGTGCTAAGCGACAGTAAGAGATTTGGGTAGACGATTTTCTTGGCGTTACAGCGACAAAGGGGTGCTGATCCAAGCGAGAGTGAGAGATAAACTGAAGAAAATTTCTTCAAAGGTGTGTCTTTTATTCCTTTGTTTTTTAGTGTATGAAAGCATGTCGTAATTTATTCTGAAATGCATAACTTGTATTTATGTTTATGAATGCTTGTATTTCTATCACAATGAATTTGGAACAATCTTACTCCCACTCATAGGTACTCTTTGACAAGAGTTCCTTTAGATGTGGACCATTTAGTTGCTGGTTGGGCGACCACTTTCAACGCATCCTTATATTGTTCAACAGTTTACTCTTCGACGATTTTATTTCCCTCAACGTAAGGGATTTCTTCCAAATTATATATGTAATTGATTTTCTTAAAGCCGAAACCAATTGTTGCATCGCTAATGTCTGCTCTATATCTATTTGAATGCAACGTCCCATCTTAAAATGTACGAACCATTGCTGGCTTGACTGTTCTGGCTCCCTCACAAAAATCTCTCCTCCCCATCGCATCTACCACGTCTGTGATGAAGGTGGGCAGTGGTACATTCTCTGGGAAAAATCTCATCTAAAGTAAGATTGGTGGTCTCTTTTTTTGCATTCTCTTTTCCTCGACCATGGGTGTTTTGCCTTTTATTCCTTCTTTGATGCCACTTTTCTCGGCGCTGTTTCCTTCTTCATGGCTCTTGCCACTTCCTTCATCAGCTGCTGCTTCTTGCCCACCGCCTTTTTCTTTTATTCCTCATCCCTCAAGATTCTCTTTTCTTCTTGAATTTTCTTCAAATTTTGTTTGATGCATTGAGCCTTCTCCCTGCATGCTCTCTTTTCCTCATTGCTTTCTTCCCTCCATTCTTTTTCAAACTTTAGTGTGGTACGATCTGCACTATCCATCGACTCGTCTGACCTTGCTTGCGATGAGGCCCCAACTCTTTCAATATCCTCATCGCATAGTTCATGATGGAGCTTTGTAGCGGCGATGAGGATTTTGGCTTCCTTTCTTAGCTTCTATAAGTGCTCCTTAACTTTCTTGGCCTTAGTAGCCAATTTTGTCAGTCAACCGTTCAGCAGAGGATACGGGCAGGACTATACTTCTTCCTCACTTCTCCTTCAGCCCTCTTCTGCTTTCTTTCGTTGGAGGGGCTCTTCCTTTTCATCTAGAAGATTAACGCATTGAGCCTGAGCCTTCTTGTCGCCTTGTTTCTTTGCCTTCTTTTGCTCGAATGTGGCGTACATCTTTTCGAGGAGCCCTTCCTTGATGCATATAGGGCTTGACACATTGGATGTTAGCGCCTCTAGGCCATTTTCCGCATGCCCAGAACCATGCAGCAAGACTTCCGATCCAACCCCCATCTTGCTGGGTTGGTTGAAAATGCCTTCATCTTCAAACGACTCGAGCAGCTTCAACTCTTTTAAAATCCCTCCGCATACCTCTCGTTCGTCCCTTCATCTGCTTCACTCGTGTTAGAAGTTCGTGGTTGAACGCATTCTTGTGGGGATGGCAAACGTGATAGTACGGGTTCAGGTCAGATTGGGGAGGTGGTCCTGATGAGGTTAGGGCTGAATAGTGGAGAAGCCACCACATTTGGTGGTGGAGCGTATACAGGTACAGGGCGATTGGAAGGTTATGGGTTGGAGGCTGGCCGATGGTGTGACCACCTTGAAAGAAGAAGAGGAGGTGGCAACTTGGGTGGAAGAGGTGACATTTTGGTGGGCCATTGGTGTATAAAGGAAATGTCGGTGATCGTAGAAAAAAGGTGATGATCGTCGGACAAGGGGCTTGCTGGAAATCACAAATTCTTAGGGTTCTTTGAAAAGTGGAGGAAGAAAATGAGGAAGAAATGAGGTTTAAATAAGCGCACAAAGGGAGAGGAAACGATCGGTCGCTCGGCTCGAGGATTGATGTCATCATGATGCACACGCAATAAATGAGATGTGAAATAATGTCAAGCAACGTTTCTGATAGCATTTTTTCACTATCCCAACGGTCAGCTTTTGTCGTTCGAGATTTCTTCACCTTTGATGAGTTTGACTAAGATGCATTGAGTTATGATTCCGAAATAAGGATAAACCCTTTAAGTTGTTCCACAACTCATTACAATACTTAATGCTTCTAAACCCTATTCATAACTCAGACCGATCCAATTTTATGAAGCAATCATCTTTTACAAAAAGTTCAAGAAAGCAATCAACTAGGAAATAAGTGAAATAAAAGAAAAGCATAAAGTGATTTTAAAAAATTATATGATGCGTCCCTGAAAAGATGTCAGTGTAGGGACTTTCCAATCACCATTATTCAGGGTTTCCCTGATTGATGGAGATTTTTTCACGATCAAAATTACCTTCAAAATCCGTCTTGATCCTTTGCCCATTAACTGTGAATGTGTTTGCCCCATCTTCATGTGTCAGCTCTACCATTCGATGAGGGTAGATCTCCTTAATAATAAAAAGTCCCGACCAACATGATTTTAGTTTACTTGGAAACAAACATAGACGTGAGTTGAATAACAAGACTTTTTGGCCAACTTCAAAAGCTTTCTTACTAATGCTATGGTCATGCCAACGCTTCATGCTTTCTTTGTAGATCTTGGCATTTTCGTATGCTTGTAATCTCCATTCATCTAGCTCTAGCAATTGCAACTTTCTTGCTTCCCCTGAGGCTTCCATATTAAAGGTGAGCTTCTTGATGGCCCAAAATGCCATATGTTTATGTTCCAAAGGCAAATGGAAAGCTTTAGAAAAAACTAGTGCATATAGGGACACTCCGATGGGCATTTTATACACTTTGCGATAGGCCCATAGTGCACTTTATAGTCTTTGGCATCTTTAAACAATGTAGGCATATAGTACCCACTCTGAAGTACTTTTACTGTTGTGCACTGACTTCCAAAATGGCCACCAAATGGTGATTCATGACATTGATATAAGATGCGATGAAAGGCAGTTTCTTAAATGCATTGGTTTAAGATATGATCTGTCATAAGATATTAGATGACTAAATGATCCGTATGAATGATTACCTTCGATCCCAATAAATATGGTCTGAATTTTTCCACAGCAAAAACCAATGTGAGCAATTCCTTCTCGATCATTTTATAATTCTCCTGTGCACTATCAAGGGTTTTTCTTGCATATGCGAATGGATGAAAAACTTTGTCCTTGCGTTGGGTTAAAGCTACACCCATCACATAGTTGCTCGCATCGCACATCAATTCAAATGGTTTTGGCCAGTCAGGTGCGATCAAAATAGAAGTATGAGATTCTTTTAATGTTTCAAATGCTGTTAAGTAGTTAGGGTTAAGTTCACAAGGTCTATCTACTTCCAACAGCAAATTCAACGGTCTTGCAAATTTATAGAAATCCATAATAAATCTGCGATAGAATCCAACCTGTCCGGGAAAGATTCGAAGTATTTTCACGTTGGTGGGCAGTGGCAATTTTTCTATGGCCTCAAGTTTAGCTTTGTCAACTTCCAGCTCGGATTTAGACATCTTGTGCCCAAGCATAATTCCCTCGGTTACCATGAAATGACATTTCTCGCAATTCAAAACCAGATTGGCGTCTTCGTGTCTCTTCAAAATCTTCTCAATATTTGCTAGACATATTTCATATGTATTTCCATATACTGAGAAGTCATCCATAAAAATTTCAACCGACTCTTCAAGATAATCAGAGAAAATGGTCATCATGTAGCTTTGAAAGGTGCTTGGGGCGTTACACAACCTGAAGGGCATGCGCCGGAAGGCAAATGTCCCATAGGAGCAGGTGAAAGTTGTTTTTTCTTGGTCCTCTAGTAGGGGAAAGTGATCTTTCTTACTAGTTGCATTGAGCTTCCGATAGTCTATACATATTAATCTATCCAACATCTAATCAATAAATGGTAGGGGAAAGTGATCTTTCTTAGTAGCTGCGTTGAGCTTCCTATAGTCTATACATATTCTCCAACCTGTACCTGTATGTTAGGATTCGTGTTCTAATTCTCCCAGAGTCTCGTTGTTTGTAATTATACACATTGTTTATGAATAAAATAAGCGTTATTTCATTTTGGCATTTACTCATATCCAACAAACAAATAGGGCTGTAGTATAAGGATTAAAGAGGGATTCCTGATCCTGATGACACTAGATATGACCCGCTTTGTAGGGGTTTACAAGTGTTGTAAACTACTACAAATGGTAGATCCTTACCATTCATGTGGAGATATTCGAGCGAAGGTATCCTATACAAAGAGTTTATATAAGACCAGACCACGAGATGACAAGACTCTGTATATAATGTCGTTGATACTAGAGACTTACATCTCACCTAAATGACTATAGGTGACATGACCTCAATCTTGACTGTTTTTGGAGCTCCTACCTTTGAGGATGGTCCTTTGATTAGTATGGGTGAGAGTGGCCAGATTGCCAACTCAACATGACTATCTTTTTGAGGACTTGTCTGATCTGGGAGCTGGGAACTCAATTACATAAGATAGAATTCACTCCTTCCCCGAAATTGGAGTGTTGTCACCGTAAGGAGTCTTCCATGCAGGAGATGGTTCTCAACTACTCGGGTCAAGAAGTCGCCTTGACCATTGGAACTTCTAACAATTGTTGGACACATAATGGTTGACATGCACCTAAAACTGCTTCCAACTCATACGACAGATAGCCTTTCTATCTCGGGGTTAAGATTTGACTTTCGATGCATCGCCTATACTTCAAATATTGTTTGTAGCTTGGTCGCACAGTTACAATATGCCTAAGATTTAAAGGGTGCCTGTGAAAACACAAAAACTTCACAAAACATTAGCTGCCAAGTCCCCGGCAACAGAGCAAAAAACTTGTTGGTAAAAAGATTATTATTATTAAGGATGGATGGGGTTGAACATGCAATCATGCGTTAGACATGGCTTATGCATTTGCACCCATGCGTCTGAGGTCATGCGTCGAAATGAAGATGCTTTAATCTAGTATGTAATGACCATGCGTTCCTATCACAAGTTTTCTTACGCTAGTGCCAAGTATAACGCGAACGCAAGTTTCTCGGGTAATCCAAGGTCGAACACAGGGACTTGTCACTCGATAATGCTTGTGAAGCAATGCACTTGAGGTGATGAATAAAAAAAATATAAAAAAAAGAAGTTTAATGGATTTACACACTACTCCTACTCCTAACTAAACAGATTCAGCAATAGAAGACTTGCGATGAGAATAAGTAGAGACACAACAACCATTAACACATAGTAATGTTTATTATCTTAAATCACCCGAGTAATCCCAGCTCATTGCACTAACGCATCACACATCTCTCAGTGGTCAGCCGCATGACTATATCACTATAGTGCATGGTTGCGTCGAGCATAAGATTGTGCCTATCTCTAAGAACAATGCGAACTTTGCATTAGTGCATTCCATCTCTTACCTTCCCAGGCAGTTAGACGCGACTACTTAACTTATAGACAAGTAATGCAACATCTCATAGACAAACGTTGCTACAGCCTTTCACCAAGCAAAGAGAATTAACTCACTATACTCGCACAATACACACCTTTCGATGGACTGCTACATGTGTCCTATCTCTAGGCTACACGATTAAGCATGCGATCACCTTTGATAAATAAACACTGAAGATAAACTATGATAGAGATGAAGATGATGAAGAAGACGACAATGAAGGAATCAAGATTTGCATTGATCATAAAATGTCTTAATATCTTAAGTTAAAATGTAATACAATACAGAGATTAGAAGAGAAATGAAGAATTGTTCGTCAAGGCTGTCGGTGGTGCCATGGATGAATGGTGGAAATGTCTCTCTCGAGCTTTATCTCCGACGAAAGCTCCGGTCGTCACTCGGTCTGGTTAGTGGAGGTGAAGATTTCTCACTGAAAATCTTGTTCGAGCTCTCATCTGTGATCGCAAGCCTCTGCCTTGAGGCAGAAGTTTGGATGTCTTGAAATGAAGGTTCAAAGGCTATTTATAGAGTTTAAACGTCGACAGTTATCATGATTGCATTATGGCTCATTGATGCTTTTGTCGCAGTATGGGCAATATATCATCGTCTTATCTTGTTGATACTTCTAAGATATGCATCCGAGCTTGATTTAGTGGAAGCATCAACGCGTTCTACCCATCTTGCGATCGTCTTTCTATTATGGTTGTCACTCCATGGCCTCAATTCCCAATTGTTCACCGCAACTTTCATGCAATGGACGCATTCGTTCACCGCAACTTCCATGCGATGGACACATGCGATCCAACCTTTAGCACAAGCGTTTGTCTTTGTGATCGCCTGGCTTCAACGTATGCGTTTGTCTGCGATTGCTTATTTCAAACGCATGCGTTTGATTCCTACGATAGCTACAAAAATAGTCACTTTGGCTTGAAGTAACGCATAATATTGGGGCCAGTGAGGATTTAGGTGATGCAAAACTCAATTTTTCGCAAATGTTAAGTATGATCACTGCATTTTCTACTTATTAGCCTTCATGATTCTAAATAAAGGGCTTATAATAACTGGCATTTCTGCCAGTTGTCAATTAGTATGGGTTATGAGATATATCTAATGGAGGATTAATGTAAATGAGATTTACATTAAGTACCATGGAATAGAAAAAGAGCTATGGTTTGTATGTTTCATGAGATGAAATATTAAAACTATAGATTATAAACATATTATGATAAATTGGTTATCATTTATATTTATAATAATATTAATTATTGGATAATTATCTCTTTTTCTCTAATAACCAATTGAGTGGGAGGTTATTGGTGGTTTCATGGTAATTTTGAGATCAAAGGAAAAATGTTTTCCTAATTTTAGTAACATTTGCAAAGTCGTGATTTTGAGATTTCCCATCTCGGAAAGACCTCATGATATAGTTGTCAAGTAAATTAGATTTACTAAACAACAGCTTGGAAAGATTAGACGATCTTGGAGTGTTCTTACATGATAAACACTCAGCTAGATGATGAGCTAGACGGTCGTATACCTTTTGCTAGTCGATCGCATAGCTTTTGTTAAATAATTGGGCATCGATCTATACGATAGGCTATATTTTCTCCCACTTGCTCAATCGTTTATGCGATTGTTCTTCCTCCGGTTTCTGCCTCTAACAAAGTCCACACAAAGCCCACCTTCTTGGTGGTGTCATACTCGACATAGTCGAGGTCTTGTGGAGGTCGTTCATGGTGTTTGGGGTGTTCGTGATCTTGGAGATCGTTACTCTGATCGTGCAATGTAGCGGTCGTGTTGTACGAGCATTCGAGTGTTGATGTGTTGCTTTGTTCGAGCGTTCGTGATTAAAGAACTTGGAGATGAGTCTTCGAAGGTTTTTTAATTCCTTCTCTTGATCATGTAGTAAAGCATGCTGTAATTTCTGTTTTATGCATAATCGTATGTTTCGATTTGTGACTGTAATTGTTGCTGTTCATATACGATTGAAATTTGGAAAGATCCTTTCGCTGTTCATGGAAATCCTCATGTCTGATTTCCTTCAATTGGTATCAGAGCCAGATTGTTATGATATTCCAAATTTCACTTCTGTTTTAAACATCTTTTATAGTCTTGGTGGGTTTTCTACATTTGTGTTTAAGTGTTAAATGCTTTTATGGATGGCATTGATGGATGTTTACAGGTTGAATTGCCTATGTTTAAGAGATTTCTTCAATTATAAAGTGTTAATTTGTAATGGCCCTTGCGTTTTTTTAGCGTAATTAACATGCAATCGAGTTTTTAATTCAAAGAGTTTGAGTTAGTCGAGTCGTTCATGATGAAGTTTCGAGGAATGGAGATGCGGTTCTCAGTAAAGATGAAGACCGAGAGTTTTCTAAACGTTGGGATTTAACTAAACGATCGTGTAGATTTTTCTATTCGATCATGTAGCATTTACTGAACGTTCGTTTAGCTAATGCTAAACGATGGGGTAAATCGTTTACTCTATCGCATAGTGTTGGTTACCCGATCGTGTAGACGTTGGAGGTAAACGATCGTAGTGGGAGCATTGGATGCTCATCATTTAGAAGAGGGTGCGCACTAAAAGATCGTGTAGTTAGCATGCCTCATCGCATAGTTACTACCTACACGATCATGCAGTATACAATATGAAGGTGCTTGCTCAGTGATCATTTAGACGATAGTGCTTCGCCGTGTCATAGTCGTTTAGACGATCGTATAGAGTTTTCGTTGTACACGGTGCGCTAGACGATCGCGTACCCGTGCTTGATCGCTTAGTAAAAGGCACACTATCGTTTAGCTTTGGGAGCGTTGGTAAACGATAGAGCAAAGCATTTGTTTTTCGTGTAGACAATCGCAGGGTGTTTGGTGCACGATCAGTTGGAGATGCGTTGCTGCACCCGGACGGTTCAAGACTTAGTTCGCCTGTTTGAACCGGAAACTCCTTGTTTTGTAATAGTTAGCTTTACTTTTGAGGATTTGAGGCAATTTTTACCCGGTTCATCAACATTTGTTTATTATACGTGTGATGTATGGTGTATATATGGCAAAATGTTTGACATATAGTTTAAGAACCCACCTTAGGTTGTGCAATTATTCATGCATCATGTATTATAAGTGTTATAATCTTGCATGAAGAAATTACATGAAAGCATGCACATGCATCATGAAATATAATAGTTACAGGCGATTGTTAAGTAAGTTAATGATCTCTTGACCAAATCAATGATGGCTAGTCGTTATAAAAGCAAGAGTTGTTCTGGTATTAATGACTGGTTGAGAACTTCTCAATTCAGAGGAAGGATAATTGACCTCCCTTCGGTGGCTTCTGTCCTAAACGCGTCATTGCGAAACTAGATATCACACGGGGTTCATATCAGTTTTGCTAAAATCTTATTGGATGTTGTTTGTTTTACAAAAGGGTATTTCCATTTAGTGTTTTAATATGACCGATTACGTATAGTGGAAAAAATTCTGTAAAACGTATTTCGTGGCAAACGACCTCGAATTTGTCGTGGTTGAGGAGTGTCCTCAAGTCTCGGCCTTTGATGCACTGCAAAGTGTTCGCAATGCATATGAGGTGTGGATGAAGGCTAATTCATTGGCTCGACTTCACATTTTTGCTAACATACCTAATGTTTTGGGCAAAAGGGTTGAGAACATGGTCATTGCATGCGAGATCATGGACTCGTTGCAAGTTTTGTTTAAACATCAGTTCTTAACTTTCGAGCACAAAGGCATAGATGAAGAATCCAGTAGTGTCAGTTGTTTTGACACTGATCCCACTACTCTCTAAATGAGGAGGAAAGACAGTAAATCTGATTTATTGGTCTTGGAGACGTGTTTGGTAGAGAATGATGATTCTGCCTGGATCCTTGATTCGGGTGCGACCAACCATGTCAGTTTCTCTTACCAAGGATTTAGTTCCTAGCAAACGTTGCCAAGGGAGAGATGACTCTATGAGTCGGCACTAGTGAGGTTGTTTCAGGTGTTTCTGTAGGCAGGTTGAAGTTATTTATTGACAAGAAACGTTATCTGTTACTGGATAATATTTTTGTAGTTCATCATATTAAGAGGAACTTAATCTCGGTTTCTTGTCTCAATGAACAAGGGTATACTGTCTTCTTTTCTGATAATAAAGTGTTTATTTTCAAAAATGGAATGGAGATTAGTTTTGGTTCAATGGAAAGTAACTTATATGTACTAAGGCCGTTAGTCATAAAAGCCTTGTTTAACACTAAAATGTTCAGTACGGCAACAACAACTAAAAGACCAAAGGTTTCTCTTAAGGAAAACGACCATCTTTGACATTGAAGGTTAGGCCACATCAATCTCAATACAATTGAGCAGTTTATGAAAAGTGGACTTCTAAAGAGTTTAGAAGAAAACTCCTTGCTGGTATGTGAATCATGCCTCGAAGGTAAGATGACCAAACGATCTTTTACTGAAAAAGGTTACAGAGCCAAGGAAGCCTTGAAGTTTGTACATTCTGACCTCTGTGGTTCGATGAGTGTTAGAGCTTGAGGTGGGTATGAATATTTCATCTCTTTTATAGATGATTATTCAAGGTACGAGTATCTCTACTTAATACAACGTAAATCTGAAGCCCTTGACAAGTTCAAGAAGTATAAGGCTGAAGTTGAAACCTTGTTAGGTAAGACGATAATAGACAGGGAAAGTTTTCGATTCTAAAACTAGCGATTGTTTGAGCAAAGTCTTGATTTTGACTTCTCGATCTTCTAAACCCAAGGGTTCAAAATTCCTTTGTATCTCTTTTATCGCATAATAGGATTCAAATGTTGCGATCGCCTCATCCTTCAATTCCATTTCTTCATTGATTTCGAATTCTAGCCTACAAGGCCAAATCTCTTCCAAGTCAACCATTTCTCATAGGTTGATCTCATCAAGATATTCCATCTTAAGACAGTTGAACTTCATCTTCTGGCCATTAACTTGCACGGTGGTTTCTCCCTTGTGCACATCAATTTGGGTTCTTCCTGTTGATATGAAGGGTCTTCGCAAAATAATGGGTACATCTTTATCCGTTTCATAATCTAAAATAAAGAAATTAGCTGGCAGAATGATATTATCCACTTTCACGAGCACATCTTCTAGTTTTCCCTCTTAGTGTACAAGGAACGATTCTCCAGTTGCAATGTAACCGTTGTGGGTGTAAGTTCTCTGATTCCCAGTTACCTAAAGATTGGTAAAGGCATAAGATTGGTGTTGGCTCCAAGGTCGCATAGGGATTGTCCTGTATAAATTCCTCCAATAGAATAGAAAATCATGAAACTCCCTGGATCTCACATTTTTGGTGGAATAATGGGCTATAATCTTGTGTTAATGCGACAGTCTTGTAATTTCCCAATCTATGTTTTCTTTGATATGATATCTTTCAAGAATTTGGCATAAGATGGCATCTGCTCCAATGCCTCAATGAGTGGAATGATAATATGAATTACTTTAAAACTTCGAGGAAGCGTTGGAATTGGCCTTCATCATTCTTCTTTCTCAATTTATGTGGGTATGGAGGTAGTTTCACCTCATTTGATGCCTTCGAAGTAGAAGCTATCACAGATGAGTCTTCTGTTCCTCTCGGTTTTCATGCGATGATACCTGTGGTTCCTATATTGATTGTGTGTTAATGTATTCATCAAAAGAATAATCTTTACGTTCTTGAACAATACACACAACGAGGTTGCATACAACAGATGAAGAACTTTGCACAATGAAATGTAGTGAGCAAAGAGAAAGAATACCAAGGTGAATAATTCAACCACAAAACAGAAAATGACTTGCTCGATTAACAAAAATGCCAACCCTAAATAATCAACATAATTCTCTTTAAATAATCGAATCCAGGAAAGGAAACAAATCCCCATTTGGAAATGATAAGTCGCGCCTCAATAAAGGAAAATATCGAACAAAATATTACACTTGGATAACTTTGTAGAAGGAAAATATTCTACAAGAAGATACTCTGATGCCACAGATAGTGTTAAGACATTATGTGAGACATCTGCAGAAATCATTACCTTAGAAAAATATAAAGGCAACTAAAAAGATCTCCAACAAACTCCTCATTTGGCTGATATTTTTTTAAGGCAAAACAAACATCAAAGCACGTCACAAAAGATAAGAAGCTAAAGGAGTAACGTGTTGAACCAAACTTATTCTCCCCTTTTTGTTTAACTAACAAAAAAGCCAAAGCCAACTTCAATAGAATCAGAAACCATGACTTTAGGAATGGTTGAAATCAGTCAAAACAATATGCTTAACATAGAATGTTCTGGACAAACAACAAATATTTCAAGCACAACAGTACCTTCAAGATTCTTCCATATAACATCAAACTTAACAAAATTAACTTCAGAAACATCACCAGCAGAGCCAAGATAGATGTAATGACATTTTCAAGGATCACAACAGAAAAATTAGCACAACCTGCACAAGGAAGGTTGATTTTCTCAATTAAGACATACACACCAACAACTTCGGTCATGGGTTTCACGCAACAAACGACCCAAACCAGAATTTTTATTAGTTGCTACAATTTAATTCTGCATAAGCCCAAAGTAGTCCTCAGGACTTCATTAACACTCTTAGTTTCAATTGGAGATGTAAGGCAAGTATTGTTAATCATTTGGAGATAGTCAACCCTATCCTTCATTCTAGTAGTCACTCTTGCATTCAGATCACCAATTATGTCACTAGAGGGATGATTTTTACGAAATCTACTAAATAGGAGCTTATTACTGGATATTTTCTACTAGAGTTTCAGTATTCTTGTTAGATGACATGTCAGAGGAGATGTCAGGAACATCTGGATTGACAAGCGGAAGCACATCGACATCTTCTTCTTCCTCAGTTGTAGAAATGGATATATCGGCAACAAAATCAATCACAACATTGATGGAATTCATGATAAAACATTTTCGTTTATTGTAGACGTTGTATTCTCAACGATTTGAGGAATATCCAAGAAATATGTCTTCATTAGACTTTGAATCTCATTTCTGCCTGGTTTCTCTATCAGCAGAATACACATACTGCCGAAGATATGGCAGTATTTAACATTTGGCTTTCTTCCCCACCAAGTTTCATAATTGTGCAGGCCATTCCTGGGAAAAGAGCAATCTGGTTGAGACCATGACCTGCAGTGTTGAATTACACATTAAGACTCATAAACAAAGAGCCAATTACAACAATTACTAATGAATTGAAGAGAAATCTAATGTCAAAACTGAAATTATCCATATCACCATCCATTTTCATACAACTTATGAAAAACACCCACCAAGCTAAAATAAACACGAATTGAGTGCTTAAATCATGCTCTAATACCATTGATGGTGTTCGACATTCAACAAGCAGAAGCAATTAGGATCTGAAGCACTCTAATTTCATCAATTTTAGCAAACAGGTAAGCATGTAATATTAAGAAATAGGGTTTCGGAAATTTTACCTTTGAAGAACTCTTCAAATCTTCAAATCAGCTCGAATTTCCTCTCCAACAAGTTGTAGACCACAACTTAATCTTCCCTACTATTCTCTAAGACCTTAGATTGGATTGTGGGATCCTTAATAAACTATAATTGAAAGAAATTTTGGAGAGAAAAGTTGGTTTTTGGTGTTCAAGTGTTGAAAAACCTTTTTTCAACTCAATTTCAGAAAAATAGCCATGCATGTCCTTTTTGTCAACTGAATTGAATTTGATGTTTTATCAAATTCAGCATGCCATACAATTGAACCATAGTTTGACACCAAAACCAATTGAACCACTATGAATATTAAATTTATTTAAAATCATCTTTCATTGAATTTTCATTAAAATTCAATTAAATCTATTTTTTAATATTTAATTTAATTTTCCAAAAACCAAATTAAAACAAAATTGATTATATATTTGAATTTTCATAAATTCAAATTTTCAATTTTAAATAAAAATTTATTTGAATAATTAATCAAATAATTTAATTCATTGAATTAATTTAATATCAAATATTAAATTAATTAAATATCAATTCCTCAATCATGAATCCCTATTCATATAATAATATTTAAATAAAATTTAAATATTATCCAAATCTCTAATTTCGTTTAATTCGATAACTAAACGTATAATTATATCGTATATAATTATTGATTCCCTTAATTCAAATTTGAACGTTTCGATTTTATTATCACGCTATTCTAAGGTTTAATCCTGGATAAACTAGAGTTTATAGTTAGCTCAAGATAACTAGGTCATCGCTTTGAAATACTCAGTCTTAAACAGTAAACAACATTATAAAGTAAGAGTGATTTATTTCTCGGTCCGGTCTTATAAAAACTCTTTGCGTAGGAAGCCTCAACTCGCATGTCTCCACATGGATCACATTGTTTGTACTAAATACAAAGTGTGCCGCATCCGATAGTGTTTCCAGAATATGATACCCAGCCTTATCCGTATACTATAGACCGTTTTGGCTATCTACTTGAACTTGATCCACTCTTATGTCTCTACATAAAGTCCAAGTATTCATGTAATAGTCATGGATCTTAGTTTATTGGATTTAGTTTTTACAAGTGCAATTTTAGTTTTATTGAATAAACCTCAATAACTTCTTTAATACAAATAGAATATGTTTAATTTTATAAACTATGAGTTTTAGGACATGCAACTCAACAGTTGCCCTATTACGCTGAAGACCCAAGAGTAAAAAAAAAAATAGGGAAGCGTAGCTATGCTACTGAGAGCGCTGCAGCTGCAATGCTCCAAAAAGAAAGTCGTCCATCTCATTAGGCAGTGTGGCGAAGCTACTTTGCAGCATAATTATGTTGCGACAAGTTCTATAAAAGGGGCAGTGCCATCTGAATTGAGGGAGGCCGATTTTGTGGGGAGTCCGACTTGGGATCACTGCACGTTTTCCACAGAGGCCAAGAGGCTGCCGTTTGGAGTGATTTTCAAAGCTTAATCAAAGAGTTGAGTGAATTTGGATCAAGAAGGAGATGTTGATGCTTTTATGGAAACAAATTGACCAATGGCTAATTCCTTCCTCTTTAATTTTTTTAATATATATTTCTGTACAACATTGTTAAGGGTTTATATTCTGAACATGAGTGGTTAAGTTATTTCGTTGTTCTAGGGTTAGATCAATTTCAATATTGTTTCTGAATGGTTCTTAGTTATTTTGATTAATAAATTGCATTGGCTTTTTATCATGTTTTGCGCTTAACCAACCGAATGCTTGATCACCATTTGATTAATTTAGAGTTTATTAATTTGTTTGAGAAAGAGATTTTTAGACCGGATCTAGTGTGATAAACTTGGAATATGCATGGGAATGATAAGAAGATGTTAGAGGTGAAGAATGAAGAGACTTAATGCTATGTTTATTAGATTCAATTGTATGGAAATAAAATTAACTTTTAGACATAAGAAAGGTGTGGAGCTTGGAATAGAAAACCCAAATTATAGATCTTCTTAGGCCTAAATAAATGCATTGGTGTATTGAAAGAAAATTAGATTCTATAACAATGTTGAATGAGATCAAAACCTTATGACATCCTAGTCAAGTGATTCCCTATTCGAACCTTTATTTGCTTCATTAATTTTTATGTTTTCAACCCCATCTCATTTTGGCTCCCTAAATAAAGTAAAAAAGATCGCTTGATATCTAGTTAATTTAAATATCTAATTCCACAGGACGGCACCCAAGTTCATTGAGATTTTATTACTTCGACGCATACACTTGCACGTGTCAATGCACAATCTCCCGGATGAAATGGTATTTGTGCTCAATATGCTTCCTTTTTTTTTGGTTCCTAGGCTCCCTGGAATTAGCCATAACACAACTATTATTATAATAAAGAGTGATGGACTTTGACATGTCAGGAACAACCTCTAAATCTGTCAAAAATTTTAATAAGCCATACAACCTATTTGGTAGTTTCACAAACCGTTACATACTCTGCCTCTATAGTAGAGTCAACAATGCAGCCTTACTTTGTGCTCCTCTAGACTACAGCTACTCCATTAAGAGTAAACACTGATCTTTATGTGGATTTCCTAGGAACCCTATCAATTTGAAAATCAGAGTCAATGTATCATGTACCCTTAGCTCCATACACAAACATATAGTCCCTCGTTAGATACTTGAAGATGGATTTAGTTGTTGTCTGGTGATCTAGTCCTGGATTGGACTGATATCTACTGACAGTCCCCAATGCATAACAAATATTGGGTCTAGTATATAACATTGCCTACATAAGGTTGCCGACAGCTGATGCATAAGGGATCTGTCTCATTTTCTCAACTTCATGAGATGTCTTAGGAAATTATTCCTTAGACTACACAATTTCATGTCTGAAAGGTAATAAACTCCTTTTGGAATTGTGCAGCGAATATTTGAAAAGCATCTTGTCAATATAAGATGCCTGAGATAATGCCAATGTTTTGTTATTACGATCTCTGATGATTTGGATCCCCAGTACAAACTATGCCTCTCCCAAATCTTTCATTCGGAACTGAGCGATCAACCATTGTTAGATATGTCAATAGACCATCGCAATTTAAAATCTTATATTCCAAGATCGAGATGCTTGTTTCAATCCATAAATTGACCAATCAAACTATTTGCTCTTGACCTTGTTTAATGACCTCCTTCTGGTTGCTACATATAGATTGTCTCCTCAAAATTACCATGTAGAAAGGCAGTCTTGACGTCCATTTCCATATCTCATAGTTATAATATGTGGCAATGGATAAGAGATCCATATAGACTTATGCATGGCATCAGATGAGAAAGTTTCCCCATAGTTTATTCCCTAAACCTGTATAACCCTTTGCCACCAGTTTAGCCTTAAAAGTCTATACTTTATCTACACCTCTTTTTCTCTTGTAGATCCACTTGCAGCCTATAGGTTTGACCCTGTTAGGTTGATCTACAATATCCTATACTAAATTAAAATATATAGACTCAATTTCGAGATCCATAGCCTTAACCCATTCACCTTTGTCCACATCATCCATTGCCTATTTATAGGACAATGAATCCTCAATTTCGTCATCTAATATGCCAGTTAGGGTTTCTGTTAAACCCATATAATGGGCAGGTGGGTTTGAAACCCTCCCACTATGTCGAGACTCCCTCAACTATTGAGGTAGTTGTACTTGACTAGATGAATCAATTGTTGATGTTATAGCCTTTTCAACAACTCTCGTTGAAGTTTCAGTAGTTTCATTTGAATGTTCATTCAACACAATTTTACTGCAGGGCTTATGCTCTCTGATGTGGTCCTCTTCAATAAATGTAGCATTTCTCAACAAAAATCTTTATTTTCTTTAAGATCATAGAAGTAACCACCCCGCATTTCCTTCGGATAGCCTATAAATAGGCACAATTTTGAGAGGTTTCAATTTCTTAGAATTTGCCTCAAGAACATATACTGGGCAAGCCCAGACTCTGAAGTGTTGTAAACTCCTTTACAACCTCTTCATAATTCCAAATGTGTTTTAGAAACACTTTTGGATGGAATATTGTTCAAAATATAAGCTACAGTCATTACAGCATAACCCCAAAACGAATCAGGTAATTGAGCATAATTCATCATAGACCGAACCAGTCCAACAAGGTTCTATTTCCCTTTTTTAATACACCATTTTGTTGATGTGTATTAAGTGTCGAGAGTTGGGATGCAATTATATGTTCTATCAAATAGTCCTAGAATCTTAAATTCGTCTTCTTTCTACCTTGATCTGATCAAAGTATTTTAATAGTTTTACCTAATGAATTCTCAACTGTAGCCTTATACTCTTTGAACTTTTCAAGAACTTCAAACTTATGTTACATTAGGTAAACATGCCCATATCTCGAATAATCATTTATAAAAGAAATGAAATATTCAAACCATCCTCTTGCCTTAACATTCATAGGATCATAAAAGTTTGAATGTACAAGTTCTAAGAGTTCTTTGGTTCTATGACCTTTTCCAGTAAATGGGTTTTTTTTTTTTTTCTTTTTTTGCCACTTTTCCTTCAAGGCATGCTCACATACTGGTAAAGAGTTTTTTTCTAACTCACTTTGAAGTCCACTCTTAACCAACCTCTATATCCTATTGAAATTTATACGACCTAATCTTAAATGCCAAAGATGGGCATTTTCCTTAGGAGAAATCTTTCGTGTTTTATGTTAAGTTGCTGCAGTTCTGAACATTTCAGTATTTAACAACGGTTTAGATACTAACAGTCTTTATAAACTACTCTTTAAGTTTGCAGAACAAATATTTGCACCATTCTTATAAATAAACGTTTTATTTACATTAAAAAAATAGTATAATGTTGTTCTAACAAAGTTTGTATAGAAATTAGGTTCCATTTCAAATTTGGAACCACATAAACATTGTTTAATAGAAGCAAGGATTTATGAAAAAGTAGTTTCACGCCTCCCACTACAACTACTGAGACGACATGCCTTTTTCCAACTCGCATTGTCATCTCGTCAGTCCTGAGCTGTGTCAGGAACTAATTTCCTGAAAAGAAAAACAAATATGGTTAGTAGCCCCTGAATCAATTATCCAGGTCAAATCATCATTTTCCACTAAACAGGTTTTAAAACTAGTAAACCATATTTACCTTTTTGACCTTCTTTTTCTCCACTAAATACTTGGGACAGTTCCATTTCCAGTTTCCCTCCTGGTTGCAATGGAAGCAAGTTTCTTTGGCGATCTTGGCTTTCTTACCCTTCTGGGCCGCAACAAGGTTAGCTTTATTCTCCTGACCTCCCTTCTTCTTCTTCCATTTTTTAGTGCCAGATGAAGAAGGCACAAACTTAGTTCCAGAGGTTGAACCTCTGAAGAACTTCTTTGAGGAAGTGGCAACATTTTCTCTCCTTTCTGTTCCTTGACTTGCATCAAGGAATAGTAAGTCTATAGGTTATTAAGAAGGGTAGTCAGGTTGTAGTCTAGTTTGTTTATAACAGCATTACTACGAAATTGAAGAAAACTCTCTAATAGAGTCTCTAGAATAAAGCTAACTTGATTAGCCTCATCGATGACGACCCTCATTTCAGCCACATTAAAATGGACCATCATGTTGAAAACGTGTTCTCTGAAAAATGTCTCATCTTTCATACAAGCATTAAAAATGAATTTTGAAGTGTCGTATTAGAGCTGTGAGGACGGTTGTCCAAACATCTCTCGTAGTGAATCCATAATCTCGCGTGAAGTGACCATGAATTCATACTTCTTTGCCAAAACTTCAGTCAAGCTGGCAAGAATGTACGCTCGGATCTTCTCAATTGCCTTTACCTATTTCTCATATGCATCCTGAATATTTTGAGCTGCATTTTGAGTTAGGGCCTGAGGACACTCCTCAAGCAAGAAAAATCTTAAGTCATTAATGATTAGCACAATATTGATTATGTTTTTCCAAATAGTGTAATTATCACCCATTAGCTTATCAACACTTAGAAGGTTGATTGTAGTGCTAGTCATATTGAAGTTTCCGTACAAATTATATATATTAGTTATAAGCATTACCCACTAAAACCAATCAAAATTTGTAAAATTCTTATGTATCCTGTGTGACATCTAATTTTACAATGATGCATCAATGAGTTAGAATAAAAGTCACCAAAGGATGGTCAGTTATCATTTCATTGAATTGAGACACTCTCAACCAATCATTACACCATAATAACTCTTATTCCTATAATGATTAGTCATCATTGTTCGGTCAATAAATTATTAACTTGCTTAAAATTTCTTGTAGTGTAACACTTCATTTTAGACCCTAAAGTTTCGCCTCAATGAGCCAATCGAAGGAAAAAATCGATTGGGACAAAAACTAAAGAAATCCTATCCAATTCTGGAGTTTGTGATCAATTTCATGCAAACACTTTCTGAAGGGGGACACAAGCAAAGGTGTCATGAAGCCGAGCATGAAGCTTTATAACAAACTAATGAAAGAGACCGCGAGATGTGTTGACACACGTCTCTCCCCCACTCACTATAAACACTCTCTCTATTCACCTTGGGATTGACCTATGCAAACACCTTTTCGAAGGGGGACACGAGCAAATGGTGCTACGAGGCCGAGTATAGATCTCACGATATGAACTTTTAGAGAGAATGTGAGAAAAAATTGACATATCATATACATCAATTTCCTCTCACTAAGTGTTATAAACCTAGGGTTCTTTACTTAATTAAATTTGGCTAATAATTTATCTAAGTCCGTTGTTAAATTGGCCCATTATAGCTTTTATATTTGATAGTTTAACAATATATGATTTTGTTCATTAGACACTTTAATAAACTAAATCATATATTGCATGTTTATGAAATATTTGTCTAATTCACCTTCCAGGTTGGTTCACATGTAGGGGTATTTCATTTCCGATAACTTAAATACCCTAATCTTAGACAGAACCTTCCTTAGACAAAGGTCCCTTATAGACAATTATTTTTATAAATTTAATCTTTTATTATTTTCATGTTAACCATATTAAAAAGGAAATAAAAAATTAATATATTTCTAATCATATTAGAAATATTTTAATATAGGTCTAGGCGAAATTAATTTTAAACCATTTAAAATTAATTGAAATGAAACCTACGTTTGCATGCAACTCTTGATTATAGATTTAATTCTAATCATCATACTTATAACAGTTATAAATTAATAAAATAATTAAAACCTATGATCATGCATCTTATGACATTAATTAAATATAACAATTATATTTATTAAGTAATGTCATGGTCAATGTAATTTCATTTTCATTATACAATATAACACTTATATTATAAACTAATGAAAATAAAAAAAAAAAACAAAAAAAAAACATATCCATCATTCAACCATATAATATAATTTTTAT